>NW_027415661.1:0-149229 GCF_964106895.1 Numenius arquata
TCTGCAAGTGCCCGCAAGGGCCTGTAGGGGCCCACAGTGTTTCTGTCAGGTTCCGTAGAGTTCCGTAGGGGCCATATTTTTCTGTAGTGGCTGGTAGTATTCTGTAGGGGTCTGTAGGGTTCCGTAGGCGCCTGCAGTGTTCTGTAGGAGCCCATAGGGTTTTAGTGAGGTTCCGTTGTGTTGCTAAGGGTCTTGTAGAGTGCTGTCGGGTCCTGGAGTATTCTGTAGGGTTCCAGAGGGCCTCGTAGGGTTCCGTCGAAATCTGAAGGGTTCCCTAGGGGCCCGTAGAGTCCCGTAGATTGCCGTAGGGACCTGTAGGGTTGTGTAAGTGCCCGCAGGGGTTGGTAGGAGCTTGTAGGGTGCCATATGTTTCCGGAGGGTTGTGTAGGGTTCCGTAGGGGCCTGTGGTGTTCCCTAGGGGCCTGTAGAGTCTCGTACAGTTCCGTAGGGTCCTGTAGGTTTCCATAAGCGCCCGCAGAGGTCTGAAGGGGCCCGTACTGTTCCGTAAGGATCCATAGGGCTCCGTAGAGCTTCGTAGGTTCCCTAGAGGCCTCTGGAGTACCGCAGGAGCCAGTAGTGTTCTGTAGGGGCCCGTAGGGTTCCTTCCATAGGAGCTGGCAGTGTTCCATAGGGTCCTCTAGGGTTGAGTAAGTGCCTGCAGGAGTCTGTAGGAATCCGTGGGATTCTGTAAGGTTCTGGAGGGTTCTGCAGGGTTCCGTAGGGGCCCGTAGAGTTCCGTAGTGGCTGGTAAAGTTCCCTAGGGCCCTGTACCGTTCCGTAACTGCCTGCAAGGGTCTTTAGGCTTCCGTAGGGGCTGGTAGGGTTCCATAAAGTTCCGCGGGTTCCTGCAGAGTTCTGCAAGTGCCCGCAAGGGCCTGTAGGGGCCCACAGTGTTTCTGCCAGGTTCCGTAGAGTTCCGTAGGGGCCATATTTTTCTGTAGTGGCTGGTAGTATTCTGTAGGGGTCTGTAGGGTTCCGTAGGCGCCTGCAGTGTTCTGTAGGAGCCCATAGGGGTTTAGTGAGGTTCCGTTGTGTTGCTAAGGGTCTTGTAGAGTGCTGTCGGGTCCTGGAGTATTCTGTAGGGTTCCAGAGGGGCTCGTAGGGTTCCCTCGAAATCTATAGGGTTCCCTAGGGGCCCATAGAGTCCCGTAGATTTCCGTAGGGACCTGTAGGGTTGTGTAAGTGCCCGCAGAAGTCTGTGGGATTCTGTAAGGTTCCGGAGGGTTCTGCAGGGTTCCGTAGGGACCCGTAGAGTTCCGTAGTGGCTGGTAAAGTTCCGTAGGGCCCTGTGGGGTTCTGTATGGACCTGTAGGGTTCCGTAGGGGCCTGCAGGGTTCCGTAAGTGCCCGCAGGTGTCTGTAGGGTTCCGTAGGGGTCTGTAGGGTTCCGTAGGCACCTGCAGTGTTCTGTAGGAGCCCATAGGGTTTTAGTGAGGTTCCGTTGTGTTGCTAAGGGTCTTGTAGAGTGCTGTCGGGTCCTGGAGTATTCTGTAGGGTTCCAGAGGGCCTCGTAGGGTTCCGTCGAAATCTGAAGGGTTCCCTAGGGGCCCGTAGAGTCCCGTAGATTGCCGTAGGGACCTGTAGGGTTGTGTAAGTGCCCGCAGGGGTTGGTAGGAGCTTGTAGGGTTCCATAAGTTTCCAGAGGGTTGTGTAGGGTTCCGTAGGGGCCTGTGGTGTTCCCTAGGGGCCTGTAGAGTCTCGTACGGTTCCGTAGGGGCCTGTGGTGTTCCCTAGGGGCCTGTAGAGTCTCGTACAGTTCCGTAGGGTCCTGTAGCTTTCCATAAGCGCCCGCAGAGGTCTGAAGGGGCCCGTACTGTTCCATAAGGATCCATAGGGCTCCGTAGAGCTTCGTAGGTTCCCTAGAGGCCTCTGGAGTACCGCAGGAGCCAGTAGTGTTCCGTAGGGTCCTCTAGGGTTGAGTAAGTGCCCGCAGGAGTCTGTAGGAATCCATGGGATTCTGTAAGGTTCTGGAGGGTTCTGCAGGGTTCCGTAGGGGCCCGTAGAGTTCTGTAGTGGCTGGTAAAGTTCCGTAGGGCCCTGTGGGGTTCTGTATGGACCTGTAGGGTTCCGTAGGGGCCTGCAGGGTTCCGTAAGTGCCCGCAGGTGTCTGTAGGGTTCCGTAGGGGTCTGTAGTGTCCGTAGGCACCTGCAGTGTTCTGTAGGAGCCCATAGGGTTTTAGTGAGGTTCCGTTGTGTTGCTAAGGGTCTTGTAGAGTGCTGTCGGGTCCTGGAGTATTCTGTAGGGTTCCAGAGGGCCTCGTAGGGTTCCGTCGAAATCTGAAGGGTTCCCTAGGGGCCCGTAGAGTCCCGTAGATTGCCGTAGGGACCTGTAGGGTTGTGTAAGTGCCCGCAGGGGTTGGTAGGAGCTTGTAGGGTGCCATATGTTTCCGGAGGGTTGTGTAGGGTTCCGTAGGGGCCTGTGGTGTTCCCTAGGGGCCTGTAGAGTCTCGTACAGTTCCGTAGGGTCCTGTAGGTTTCCATAAGCGCCCGCAGAGGTCTGAAGGGGCCCGTACTGTTCCGTAAGGATCCATAGGGCTCCGTAGAGCTTCGTAGGTTCCCTAGAGGCCTCTGGAGTACCGCAGGAGCCAGTAGTGTTCTGTAGGGGCCCGTAGGGTTCCTTCCATAGGAGCTGGCAGTGTTCCATAGGGTCCTCTAGGGTTGAGTAAGTGCCCGCAGGAGTCTGTAGGAATCCGTGGGATTCTGTAAGGTTCTGGAGGGTTCTGCAGGGTTCCGTAGGGGCCCGTAGAGTTCCGTAGTGGCTGGTAAAGTTCCCTAGGGCCCTGTACCGTTCCGTAACTGCCTGCAAGGGTCTTTAGGCTTCCGTAGGGGCTGGTAGGGTTCCATAAAGTTCCGCGGGTTCCTGCAGAGTTCTGCAAGTGCCCGCAAGGGCCTGTAGGGGCCCACAGTGTTTCTGCCAGGTTCCGTAGAGTTCCGTAGGGGCCATATTTTTCTGTAGTGGCTGGTAGTATTCTGTAGGGGTCTGTAGGGTTCCGTAGGCGCCTGCAGTGTTCTGTAGGAGCCCATAGGGGTTTAGTGAGGTTCCGTTGTGTTGCTAAGGGTCTTGTAGAGTGCTGTTGGGTCCTGGAGTATTCTGTAGGGTTCCAGAGGGGCTCGTAGGGTTCCGTCGAAATCTATAGGGTTCCCTAGGGGCCCATAGAGTCCCGTAGATTTCCGTAGGGACCTGTAGGGTTGTGTAAGTGCCCGCAGAAGTCTGTAGGAGTCTGTGGGATTCTGTAAGGTTCCAGAGGGTTCTGCAGGGTTCCGTAGGGACCCGTAGAGTTCCGTAGTGGCTGGTAAAGTTCCGTAGGGCCCTGTGGGGTTCTGTATGGACCTGTAGGGTTCCGTAGGGGCCTGCAGGGTTCCGTAAGTGCCCGCAGGTGTCTGTAGGGTTCCGTAGGGGTCTGTAGGGTTCCGTAGGCACCTGCAGTGTTCTGTAGGAGCCCATAGGGTTTTCGTGAGGTTCCGTTGTGTTGCTAAGGGTCTTGTAGAGTGCTGTCGGGTCCTGGAGTATTCTGTAGGGTTCCAGAGGGCCTCGTAGGGTTCCGTCGAAATCTGAAGGGTTCCCTAGGGGCCCGTAGAGTCCCGTAGATTGCCGTAGGGACCTGTAGGGTTGTGTAAGTGCCCGCAGGGGTTGGTAGGAGCTTGTAGGGTTCCATAAGTTTCCAGAGGGTTGTGTAGGGTTCCGTAGGGGCCTGTGGTGTTCCCTAGGGGCCTGTAGAGTCTCGTACGGTTCCGTAGGGGCCTGTGGTGTTCCCTAGGGGCCTGTAGAGTCTCGTACAGTTCCGTAGGGTCCTGTAGCTTTCCATATACGCCCGCAGAGGTCTGAAGGGGCCCGTACTGTTCCATAAGGATCCATAGGGCTCCGTAGAGCTTCGTAGGTTCCCTAGAGGCCTCTGGAGTACCGCAGGAGCCAGTAGTGTTCCGTAGGGTCCTCTAGGGTTGAGTAAGTGCCCGCAGGAGTCTGTAGGAATCCATGGGATTCTGTAAGGTTCTGGAGGGTTCTGCAGGGTTCCGTAGGGGCCCGTAGAGTTCTGTAGTGGCTGGTAAAGTTCCGTAGGGCCCTGTGGGGTTCTGTATGGACCTGTAGGGTTCCGTAGGGGCCTGCAGGGTTCCGTAAGTGCCCGCAGGTGTCTGTAGGGTTCCGTAGGGGTCTGTAGTGTCCGTAGGCACCTGCAGTGTTCTGTAGGAGCCCATAGGGTTTTAGTGAGGTTCCGTTGTGTTGCTAAGGGTCTTGTAGAGTGCTGTCGGGTCCTGGAGTATTCTGTAGGGTTCCAGAGGGCCTCGTAGGGTTCCGTCGAAATCTGAAGGGTTCCCTAGGGGCCCGTAGAGTCCCGTAGATTGCCGTAGGGACCTGTAGGGTTGTGTAAGTGCCCGCAGGGGTTGGTAGGAGCTTGCAGGGTGCCATATGTTTCCGGAGGGTTGTGTAGGGTTCCGTAGGGGCCTGTGGTGTTCCCTAGGGGCCTGTAGAGTCTCGTACAGTTCCGTAGGGTCCTGTAGGTTTCCATAAGCGCCCGCAGAGGTCTGAAGGGGCCCGTACTGTTCCGTAAGGATCCATAGGGCTCCGTAGAGCTTCGTAGGTTCCCTAGAGGCCTCTGGAGTACCGCAGGAGCCAGTAGTGTTCTGTAGGGGCCCGTAGGGTTCCTTCCATAGGAGCTGGCAGTGTTCCATAGGGTCCTCTAGGGTTGAGTAAGTGCCCGCAGGAGTCTGTAGGAATCCGTGGGATTCTGTAAGGTTCTGGAGGGTTCTGCAGGGTTCCGTAGGGGCCCGTAGAGTTCCGTAGTGGCTGGTAAAGTTCCCTAGGGCCCTGTACCGTTCCGTAACTGCCTGCAAGGGTCTTTAGGCTTCCGTAGGGGCTGGTAGGGTTCCATAAAGTTCCGCGGGTTCCTGCAGAGTTCTGCAAGTGCCCGCAAGGGCCTGTAGGGGCCCACAGTGTTTCTGCCAGGTTCCGTAGAGTTCCGTAGGGGCCATATTTTTCTGTAGTGGCTGGTAGTATTCTGTAGGGGTCTGTAGGGTTCCGTAGGCGCCTGCAGTGTTCTGTAGGAGCCCATAGGGGTTTAGTGAGGTTCCGTTGTGTTGCTAAGGGTCTTGTAGAGTGCTGTCGGGTCCTGGAGTATTCTGTAGGGTTCCAGAGGGGCTCGTAGGGTTCCGTCGAAATCTATAGGGTTCCCTAGGGGCCCATAGAGTCCCGTAGATTTCCGTAGGGACCTGTAGGGTTGTGTAAGTGCCCGCAGAAGTCTGTAGGAGTCTGTGGGATTCTGTAAGGTTCCAGAGGGTTCTGCAGGGTTCCGTAGGGACCCGTAGAGTTCCGTAGTGGCTGGTAAAGTTCCGTAGGGCCCTGTGGGGTTCTGTATGGACCTGTAGGGTTCCGTAGGGGCCTGCAGGGTTCCGTAAGTGCCCGCAGGTGTCTGTAGGGTTCCGTAGGGGTCTGTAGGGTTCCGTAGGCACCTGCAGTGTTCTGTAGGAGCCCATAGGGTTTTCGTGAGGTTCCGTTGTGTTGCTAAGGGTCTTGTAGAGTGCTGTCGGGTCCTGGAGTATTCTGTAGGGTTCCAGAGGGCCTCGTAGGGTTCCGTCGAAATCTGAAGGGTTCCCTAGGGGCCCGTAGAGTCCCGTAGATTGCCGTAGGGACCTGTAGGGTTGTGTAAGTGCCCGCAGGGGTTGGTAGGAGCTTGTAGGGTGCCATATGTTTCCGGAGGGTTGTGTAGGGTTCCGTAGGGGCCTGTGGTGTTCCCTAGGGGCCTGTAGAGTCTCGTACAGTTCCGTAGGGTCCTGTAGGTTTCCATAAGCGCCCGCAGAGGTCTGAAGGGGCCCGTACTGTTCCGTAAGGATCCATAGGGCTCCGTAGAGCTTCGTAGGTTCCCTAGAGGCCTCTGGAGTACCGCAGGAGCCAGTAGTGTTCTGTAGGGGCCCGTAGGGTTCCTTCCATAGGAGCTGGCAGTGTTCCATAGGGTCCTCTAGGGTTGAGTAAGTGCCCGCAGGAGTCTGTAGGAATCCGTGGGATTCTGTAAGGTTCTGGAGGGTTCTGCAGGGTTCCGTAGGGGCCCGTAGAGTTCCGTAGTGGCTGGTAAAGTTCCCTAGGGCCCTGTACCGTTCCGTAACTGCCTGCAAGGGTCTTTAGGCTTCCGTAGGGGCTGGTAGGGTTCCATAAAGTTCCGCGGGTTCCTGCAGAGTTCTGCAAGTGCCCGCAAGGGCCTGTAGGGGCCCACAGTGTTTCTGCCAGGTTCCGTAGAGTTCCGTAGGGGCCATATTTTTCTGTAGTGGCTGGTAGTATTCTGTAGGGGTCTGTAGGGTTCCGTAGGCGCCTGCAGTGTTCTGTAGGAGCCCATAGGGGTTTAGTGAGGTTCCGTTGTGTTGCTAAGGGTCTTGTAGAGTGCTGTCGGGTCCTGGAGTATTCTGTAGGGTTCCAGAGGGGCTCGTAGGGTTCCGTCGAAATCTATAGGGTTCCCTAGGGGCCCATAGAGTCCCGTAGATTTCCGTAGGGACCTGTAGGGTTGTGTAAGTGCCCGCAGAAGTCTGTAGGAGTCTGTGGGATTCTGTAAGGTTCCAGAGGGTTCTGCAGGGTTCCGTAGGGACCCGTAGAGTTCCGTAGTGGCTGGTAAAGTTCCGTAGGGCCCTGTGGGGTTCTGTATGGACCTGTAGGGTTCCGTAGGGGCCTGCAGGGTTCCGTAAGTGCCCGCAGGTGTCTGTAGGGTTCCGTAGGGGTCTGTAGGGTTCCGTAGGCACCTGCAGTGTTCTGTAGGAGCCCATAGGGTTTTAGTGAGGTTCCGTTGTGTTGCTAAGGGTCTTGTAGAGTGCTGTCGGGTCCTGGAGTATTCTGTAGGGTTCCAGAGGGCCTCGTAGGGTTCCGTCGAAATCTGAAGGGTTCCCTAGGGGCCCGTAGAGTCCCGTAGATTGCCGTAGGGACCTGTAGGGTTGTGTAAGTGCCCGCAGGGGTTGGTAGGAGCTTGTAGGGTGCCATATGTTTCCGGAGGGTTGTGTAGGGTTCCGTAGGGGCCTGTGGTGTTCCCTAGGGGCCTGTAGAGTCTCGTACAGTTCCGTAGGGTCCTGTAGGTTTCCATAAGCGCCCGCAGAGGTCTGAAGGGGCCCGTACTGTTCCGTAAGGATCCATAGGGCTCCGTAGAGCTTCGTAGGTTCCCTAGAGGCCTCTGGAGTACCGCAGGAGCCAGTAGTGTTCTGTAGGGGCCCGTAGGGTTCCTTCCATAGGAGCTGGCAGTGTTCCATAGGGTCCTCTAGGGTTGAGTAAGTGCCCGCAGGAGTCTGTAGGAATCCGTGGGATTCTGTAAGGTTCTGGAGGGTTCTGCAGGGTTCCGTAGGGGCCCGTAGAGTTCCGTAGTGGCTGGTAAAGTTCCCTAGGGCCCTGTACCGTTCCGTAACTGCCTGCAAGGGTCTTTAGGCTTCCGTAGGGGCTGGTAGGGTTCCATAAAGTTCCGCGGGTTCCTGCAGAGTTCTGCAAGTGCCCGCAAGGGCCTGTAGGGGCCCACAGTGTTTCTGCCAGGTTCCGTAGAGTTCCGTAGGGGCCATATTTTTCTGTAGTGGCTGGTAGTATTCTGTAGGGGTCTGTAGGGTTCCGTAGGCGCCTGCAGTGTTCTGTAGGAGCCCATAGGGGTTTAGTGAGGTTCCGTTGTGTTGCTAAGGGTCTTGTAGAGTGCTGTCGGGTCCTGGAGTATTCTGTAGGGTTCCAGAGGGGCTCGTAGGGTTCCGTCGAAATCTATAGGGTTCCCTAGGGGCCCATAGAGTCCCGTAGATTTCCGTAGGGACCTGTAGGGTTGTGTAAGTGCCCGCAGAAGTCTGTGGGATTCTGTAAGGTTCCAGAGGGTTCTGCAGGGTTCCGTAGGGACCCGTAGAGTTCCGTAGTGGCTGGTAAAGTTCCGTAGGGCCCTGTGGGGTTCTGTATGGACCTGTAGGGTTCCGTAGGGGCCTGCAGGGTTCCGTAAGTGCCCGCAGGTGTCTGTAGGGTTCCGTAGGGGTCTGTAGGGTTCCGTAGGCACCTGCAGTGTTCTGTAGGAGCCCATAGGGTTTTAGTGAGGTTCCGTTGTGTTGCTAAGGGTCTTGTAGAGTGCTGTCGGGTCCTGGAGTATTCTGTAGGGTTCCAGAGGGCCTCGTAGGGTTCCGTCGAAATCTGAAGGGTTCCCTAGGGGCCCGTAGAGTCCCGTAGATTGCCGTAGGGACCTGTAGGGTTGTGTAAGTGCCCGCAGGGGTTGGTAGGAGCTTGTAGGGTGCCATATGTTTCCGGAGGGTTGTGTAGGGTTCCGTAG
This sequence comes from Numenius arquata, assembly GCF_964106895.1. NCBI lineage: Eukaryota > Metazoa > Chordata > Aves > Charadriiformes > Scolopacidae > Numenius > Numenius arquata. Next base: position 8,252 of record NW_027415661.1, read on the forward strand.
GGGCCTGTGGTGTTCCCTAGGGGCCTGTAGAGTCTCGTACAGTTCCGTAGGGTCCTGTAGGTTTCCATAAGCGCCCGCAGAGGTCTGAAGGGGCCCGTACTGTTCCGTAAGGATCCATAGGGCTCCGTAGAGCTTCGTAGGTTCCCTAGAGGCCTCTGGAGTACCGCAGGAGCCAGTAGTGTTCTGTAGGGGCCCGTAGGGTTCCTTCCATAGGAGCTGGCAGTGTTCCATAGGGTCCTCTAGGGTTGAGTAAGTGCCCGCAGGAGTCTGTAGGAATCCGTGGGATTCTGTAAGGTTCTGGAGGGTTCTGCAGGGTTCCGTAGGGGCCCGTAGAGTTCCGTAGTGGCTGGTAAAGTTCCCTAGGGCCCTGTACCGTTCCGTAACTGCCTGCAAGGGTCTTTAGGCTTCCGTAGGGGCTGGTAGGGTTCCATAAAGTTCCGCGGGTTCCTGCAGAGTTCTGCAAGTGCCCGCAAGGGCCTGTAGGGGCCCACAGTGTTTCTGCCAGGTTCCGTAGAGTTCCGTAGGGGCCATATTTTTCTGTAGTGGCTGGTAGTATTCTGTAGGGGTCTGTAGGGTTCCGTAGGCGCCTGCAGTGTTCTGTAGGAGCCCATAGGGGTTTAGTGAGGTTCCGTTGTGTTGCTAAGGGTCTTGTAGAGTGCTGTCGGGTCCTGGAGTATTCTGTAGGGTTCCAGAGGGGCTCGTAGGGTTCCGTCGAAATCTATAGGGTTCCCTAGGGGCCCATAGAGTCCCGTAGATTTCCGTAGGGACCTGTAGGGTTGTGTAAGTGCCCGCAGAAGTCTGTAGGAGTCTGTGGGATTCTGTAAGGTTCCAGAGGGTTCTGCAGGGTTCCGTAGGGACCCGTAGAGTTCCGTAGTGGCTGGTAAAGTTCCGTAGGGCCCTGTGGGGTTCTGTATGGACCTGTAGGGTTCCGTAGGGGCCTGCAGGGTTCCGTAAGTGCCCGCAGGTGTCTGTAGGGTTCCGTAGGGGTCTGTAGGGTTCCGTAGGCACCTGCAGTGTTCTGTAGGAGCCCATAGGGTTTTAGTGAGGTTCCGTTGTGTTGCTAAGGGTCTTGTAGAGTGCTGTCGGGTCCTGGAGTATTCTGTAGGGTTCCAGAGGGCCTCGTAGGGTTCCGTCGAAATCTGAAGGGTTCCCTAGGGGCCCGTAGAGTCCCGTAGATTGCCGTAGGGACCTGTAGGGTTGTGTAAGTGCCCGCAGGGGTTGGTAGGAGCTTGTAGGGTGCCATATGTTTCCGGAGGGTTGTGTAGGGTTCCGTAGGGGCCTGTGGTGTTCCCTAGGGGCCTGTAGAGTCTCGTACAGTTCCGTAGGGTCCTGTAGGTTTCCATAAGCGCCCGCAGAGGTCTGAAGGGGCCCGTACTGTTCCGTAAGGATCCATAGGGCTCCGTAGAGCTTCGTAGGTTCCCTAGAGGCCTCTGGAGTACCGCAGGAGCCAGTAGTGTTCTGTAGGGGCCCGTAGGGTTCCTTCCATAGGAGCTGGCAGTGTTCCATAGGGTCCTCTAGGGTTGAGTAAGTGCCCGCAGGAGTCTGTAGGAATCCGTGGGATTCTGTAAGGTTCTGGAGGGTTCTGCAGGGTTCCGTAGGGGCCCGTAGAGTTCCGTAGTGGCTGGTAAAGTTCCCTAGGGCCCTGTACCGTTCCGTAACTGCCTGCAAGGGTCTTTAGGCTTCCGTAGGGGCTGGTAGGGTTCCATAAAGTTCCGCGGGTTCCTGCAGAGTTCTGCAAGTGCCCGCAAGGGCCTGTAGGGGCCCACAGTGTTTCTGCCAGGTTCCGTAGAGTTCCGTAGGGGCCATATTTTTCTGTAGTGGCTGGTAGTATTCTGTAGGGGTCTGTAGGGTTCCGTAGGCGCCTGCAGTGTTCTGTAGGAGCCCATAGGGGTTTAGTGAGGTTCCGTTGTGTTGCTAAGGGTCTTGTAGAGTGCTGTCGGGTCCTGGAGTATTCTGTAGGGTTCCAGAGGGGCTCGTAGGGTTCCGTCGAAATCTATAGGGTTCCCTAGGGGCCCATAGAGTCCCGTAGATTTCCGTAGGGACCTGTAGGGTTGTGTAAGTGCCCGCAGAAGTCTGTAGGAGTCTGTGGGATTCTGTAAGGTTCCAGAGGGTTCTGCAGGGTTCCGTAGGGACCCGTAGAGTTCCGTAGTGGCTGGTAAAGTTCCGTAGGGCCCTGTGGGGTTCTGTATGGACCTGTAGGGTTCCGTAGGGGCCTGCAGGGTTCCGTAAGTGCCCGCAGGTGTCTGTAGGGTTCCGTAGGGGTCTGTAGGGTTCCGTAGGCACCTGCAGTGTTCTGTAGGAGCCCATAGGGTTTTAGTGAGGTTCCGTTGTGTTGCTAAGGGTCTTGTAGAGTGCTGTCGGGTCCTGGAGTATTCTGTAGGGTTCCAGAGGGCCTCGTAGGGTTCCGTCGAAATCTGAAGGGTTCCCTAGGGGCCCGTAGAGTCCCGTAGATTGCCGTAGGGACCTGTAGGGTTGTGTAAGTGCCCGCAGGGGTTGGTAGGAGCTTGTAGGGTGCCATATGTTTCCGGAGGGTTGTGTAGGGTTCCGTAGGGGCCTGTGGTGTTCCCTAGGGGCCTGTAGAGTCTCGTACAGTTCCGTAGGGTCCTGTAGGTTTCCATAAGCGCCCGCAGAGGTCTGAAGGGGCCCGTACTGTTCCGTAAGGATCCATAGGGCTCCGTAGAGCTTCGTAGGTTCCCTAGAGGCCTCTGGAGTACCGCAGGAGCCAGTAGTGTTCTGTAGGGGCCCGTAGGGTTCCTTCCATAGGAGCTGGCAGTGTTCCATAGGGTCCTCTAGGGTTGAGTAAGTGCCCGCAGGAGTCTGTAGGAATCCGTGGGATTCTGTAAGGTTCTGGAGGGTTCTGCAGGGTTCCGTAGGGGCCCGTAGAGTTCCGTAGTGGCTGGTAAAGTTCCCTAGGGCCCTGTACCGTTCCGTAACTGCCTGCAAGGGTCTTTAGGCTTCCGTAGGGGCTGGTAGGGTTCCATAAAGTTCCGCGGGTTCCTGCAGAGTTCTGCAAGTGCCCGCAAGGGCCTGTAGGGGCCCACAGTGTTTCTGCCAGGTTCCGTAGAGTTCCGTAGGGGCCATATTTTTCTGTAGTGGCTGGTAGTATTCTGTAGGGGTCTGTAGGGTTCCGTAGGCGCCTGCAGTGTTCTGTAGGAGCCCATAGGGGTTTAGTGAGGTTCCGTTGTGTTGCTAAGGGTCTTGTAGAGTGCTGTTGGGTCCTGGAGTATTCTGTAGGGTTCCAGAGGGGCTCGTAGGGTTCCATCGAAATCTATAGGGTTCCCTAGGGGCCCATAGAGTCCCGTAGATTTCCGTAGGGACCTGTAGGGTTGTGTAAGTGCCCGCAGAAGTCTGTAGGAGTCTGTGGGATTCTGTAAGGTTCCAGAGGGTTCTGCAGGGTTCCGTAGGGACCCGTAGAGTTCCGTAGTGGCTGGTAAAGTTCCGTAGGGCCCTGTGGGGTTCTGTATGGACCTGTAGGGTTCCGTAGGGGCCTGCAGGGTTCCGTAAGTGCCCGCAGGTGTCTGTAGGGTTCCGTAGGGGTCTGTAGGGTTCCGTAGGCACCTGCAGTGTTCTGTAGGAGCCCATAGGGTTTTAGTGAGGTTCCGTTGTGTTGCTAAGGGTCTTGTAGAGTGCTGTCGGGTCCTGGAGTATTCTGTAGGGTTCCAGAGGGCCTCGTAGGGTTCCGTCGAAATCTGAAGGGTTCCCTAGGGGCCCGTAGAGTCCCGTAGATTGCCGTAGGGACCTGTAGGGTTGTGTAAGTGCCCGCAGGGGTTGGTAGGAGCTTGTAGGGTGCCATATGTTTCCGGAGGGTTGTGTAGGGTTCCGTAGGGGCCTGTGGTGTTCCCTAGGGGCCTGTAGAGTCTCGTACAGTTCCGTAGGGTCCTGTAGGTTTCCATAAGCGCCCGCAGAGGTCTGAAGGGGCCCGTACTGTTCCGTAAGGATCCATAGGGCTCCGTAGAGCTTCGTAGGTTCCCTAGAGGCCTCTGGAGTACCGCAGGAGCCAGTAGTGTTCTGTAGGGGCCCGTAGGGTTCCTTCCATAGGAGCTGGCAGTGTTCCATAGGGTCCTCTAGGGTTGAGTAAGTGCCCGCAGGAGTCTGTAGGAATCCGTGGGATTCTGTAAGGTTCTGGAGGGTTCTGCAGGGTTCCGTAGGGGCCCGTAGAGTTCCGTAGTGGCTGGTAAAGTTCCCTAGGGCCCTGTACCGTTCCGTAACTGCCTGCAAGGGTCTTTAGGCTTCCGTAGGGGCTGGTAGGGTTCCATAAAGTTCCGCGGGTTCCTGCAGAGTTCTGCAAGTGCCCGCAAGGGCCTGTAGGGGCCCACAGTGTTTCTGCCAGGTTCCGTAGAGTTCCGTAGGGGCCATATTTTTCTGTAGTGGCTGGTAGTATTCTGTAGGGGTCTGTAGGGTTCCGTAGGCGCCTGCAGTGTTCTGTAGGAGCCCATAGGGGTTTAGTGAGGTTCCGTTGTGTTGCTAAGGGTCTTGTAGAGTGCTGTCGGGTCCTGGAGTATTCTGTAGGGTTCCAGAGGGGCTCGTAGGGTTCCGTCGAAATCTATAGGGTTCCCTAGGGGCCCATAGAGTCCCGTAGATTTCCGTAGGGACCTGTAGGGTTGTGTAAGTGCCCGCAGAAGTGTGTAGGAGTCTGTGGGATTCTGTAAGGTTCCAGAGGGTTCTGCAGGGTTCCGTAGGGACCCGTAGAGTTCCGTAGTGGCTGGTAAAGTTCCGTAGGGCCCTGTGGGGTTCTGTATGGACCTGTAGGGTTCCGTAGGGGCCTGCAGGGTTCCGTAAGTGCCCGCAGGTGTCTGTAGGGTTCCGTAGGCACCTGCAGTGTTCTGTAGGAGCCCATAGGGTTTTAGTGAGGTTCCGTTGTGTTGCTAAGGGTCTTGTAGAGTGCTGTCGGGTCCTGGAGTATTCTGTAGGGTTCCAGAGGGCCTCGTAGGGTTCCGTCGAAATCTGAAGGGTTCCCTAGGGGCCCGTAGAGTCCCGTAGATTGCCGTAGGGACCTGTAGGGTTGTGTAAGTGCCCGCAGGGGTTGGTAGGAGCTTGTAGGGTGCCATATGTTTCCGGAGGGTTGTGTAGGGTTCCGTAGGGGCCTGTGGTGTTCCCTAGGGGCCTGTAGAGTCTCGTACAGTTCCGTAGGGTCCTGTAGGTTTCCATAAGCGCCCGCAGAGGTCTGAAGGGGCCCGTACTGTTCCGTAAGGATCCATAGGGCTCCGTAGAGCTTCGTAGGTTCCCTAGAGGCCTCTGGAGTACCGCAGGAGCCAGTAGTGTTCTGTAGGGGCCCGTAGGGTTCCTTCCATAGGAGCTGGCAGTGTTCCATAGGGTCCTCTAGGGTTGAGTAAGTGCCCGCAGGAGTCTGTAGGAATCCGTGGGATTCTGTAAGGTTCTGGAGGGTTCTGCAGGGTTCCGTAGGGGCCCGTAGAGTTCCGTAGTGGCTGGTAAAGTTCCCTAGGGCCCTGTACCGTTCCGTAACTGCCTGCAAGGGTCTTTAGGCTTCCGTAGGGGCTGGTAGGGTTCCATAAAGTTCCGCGGGTTCCTGCAGAGTTCTGCAAGTGCCCGCAAGGGCCTGTAGGGGCCCACAGTGTTTCTGCCAGGTTCCGTAGAGTTCCGTAGGGGCCATATTTTTCTGTAGTGGCTGGTAGTATTCTGTAGGGGTCTGTAGGGTTCCGTAGGCGCCTGCAGTGTTCTGTAGGAGCCCATAGGGGTTTAGTGAGGTTCCGTTGTGTTGCTAAGGGTCTTGTAGAGTGCTGTCGGGTCCTGGAGTATTCTGTAGGGTTCCAGAGGGGCTCGTAGGGTTCCGTCGAAATCTATAGGGTTCCCTAGGGGCCCATAGAGTCCCGTAGATTTCCGTAGGGACCTGTAGGGTTGTGTAAGTGCCCGCAGAAGTGTGTAGGAGTCTGTGGGATTCTGTAAGGTTCCAGAGGGTTCTGCAGGGTTCCGTAGGGACCCGTAGAGTTCCGTAGTGGCTGGTAAAGTTCCGTAGGGCCCTGTGGGGTTCTGTATGGACCTGTAGGGTTCCGTAGGGGCCTGCAGGGTTCCGTAAGTGCCCGCAGGTGTCTGTAGGGTTCCGTAGGGGTCTGTAGGGTTCCGTAGGCACCTGCAGTGTTCTGTAGGAGCCCATAGGGTTTTAGTGAGGTTCCGTTGTGTTGCTAAGGGTCTTGTAGAGTGCTGTCGGGTCCTGGAGTATTCTGTAGGGTTCCAGAGGGCCTCGTAGGGTTCCGTCGAAATCTGAAGGGTTCCCTAGGGGCCCGTAGAGTCCCGTAGATTGCCGTAGGGACCTGTAGGGTTGTGTAAGTGCCCGCAGGGGTTGGTAGGAGCTTGTAGGGTGCCATATGTTTCCGGAGGGTTGTGTAGGGTTCCGTAGGGGCCTGTGGTGTTCCCTAGGGGCCTGTAGAGTCTCGTACAGTTCCGTAGGGTCCTGTAGGTTTCCATAAGCGCCCGCAGAGGTCTGAAGGGGCCCGTACTGTTCCGTAAGGATCCATAGGGCTCCGTAGAGCTTCGTAGGTTCCCTAGAGGCCTCTGGAGTACCGCAGGAGCCAGTAGTGTTCTGTAGGGGCCCGTAGGGTTCCTTCCATAGGAGCTGGCAGTGTTCCATAGGGTCCTCTAGGGTTGAGTAAGTGCCCGCAGGAGTCTGTAGGAATCCGTGGGATTCTGTAAGGTTCTGGAGGGTTCTGCAGGGTTCCGTAGGGGCCCGTAGAGTTCCGTAGTGGCTGGTAAAGTTCCCTAGGGCCCTGTACCGTTCCGTAACTGCCTGCAAGGGTCTTTAGGCTTCCGTAGGGGCTGGTAGGGTTCCATAAAGTTCCGCGGGTTCCTGCAGAGTTCTGCAAGTGCCCGCAAGGGCCTGTAGGGGCCCACAGTGTTTCTGCCAGGTTCCGTAGAGTTCCGTAGGGGCCATATTTTTCTGTAGTGGCTGGTAGTATTCTGTAGGGGTCTGTAGGGTTCCGTAGGCGCCTGCAGTGTTCTGTAGGAGCCCATAGGGGTTTAGTGAGGTTCCGTTGTGTTGCTAAGGGTCTTGTAGAGTGCTGTCGGGTCCTGGAGTATTCTGTAGGGTTCCAGAGGGGCTCGTAGGGTTCCATCGAAATCTATAGGGTTCCCTAGGGGCCCATAGAGTCCCGTAGATTTCCGTAGGGACCTGTAGGGTTGTGTAAGTGCCCGCAGAAGTCTGTAGGAGTCTGTGGGATTCTGTAAGGTTCCAGAGGGTTCTGCAGGGTTCCGTAGGGACCCGTAGAGTTCCGTAGTGGCTGGTAAAGTTCCGTAGGGCCCTGTGGGGTTCTGTATGGACCTGTAGGGTTCCGTAGGGGCCTGCAGGGTTCCGTAAGTGCCCGCAGGTGTCTGTAGGGTTCCGTAGGGGTCTGTAGGGTTCCGTAGGCACCTGCAGTGTTCTGTAGGAGCCCATAGGGTTTTAGTGAGGTTCCGTTGTGTTGCTAAGGGTCTTGTAGAGTGCTGTCGGGTCCTGGAGTATTCTGTAGGGTTCCAGAGGGCCTCGTAGGGTTCCGTCGAAATCTGAAGGGTTCCCTAGGGGCCCGTAGAGTCCCGTAGATTGCCGTAGGGACCTGTAGGGTTGTGTAAGTGCCCGCAGGGGTTGGTAGGAGCTTGTAGGGTGCCATATGTTTCCGGAGGGTTGTGTAGGGTTCCGTAGGGGCCTGTGGTGTTCCCTAGGGGCCTGTAGAGTCTCGTACAGTTCCGTAGGGTCCTGTAGGTTTCCATAAGCGCCCGCAGAGGTCTGAAGGGGCCCGTACTGTTCCGTAAGGATCCATAGGGTTCCGTAGAGCTTCGTAGGTTCCCTAGAGGCCTCTGGAGTACCGCAGGAGCCAGTAGTGTTCTGTAGGGGCCCGTAGGGTTCCTTCCATAGGAGCTGGCAGTGTTCCATAGGGTCCTCTAGGGTTGAGTAAGTGCCCGCAGGAGTCTGTAGGAATCCGTGGGATTCTGTAAGGTTCTGGAGGGTTCTGCAGGGTTCCGTAGGGGCCCGTAGAGTTCCGTAGTGGCTGGTAAAGTTCCCTAGGGCCCTGTACCGTTCCGTAACTGCCTGCAAGGGTCTTTAGGCTTCCGTAGGGGCTGGTAGGGTTCCATAAAGTTCCGCGGGTTCCTGCAGAGTTCTGCAAGTGCCCGCAAGGGCCTGTAGGGGCCCACAGTGTTTCTGCCAGGTTCCGTAGAGTTCCGTAGGGGCCATATTTTTCTGTAGTGGCTGGTAGTATTCTGTAGGGGTCTGTAGGGTTCCGTAGGCGCCTGCAGTGTTCTGTAGGAGCCCATAGGGGTTTAGTGAGGTTCCGTTGTGTTGCTAAGGGTCTTGTAGAGTGCTGTCGGGTCCTGGAGTATTCTGTAGGGTTCCAGAGGGGCTCGTAGGGTTCCGTCGAAATCTATAGGGTTCCCTAGGGGCCCATAGAGTCCCGTAGATTTCCGTAGGGACCTGTAGGGTTGTGTAAGTGCCCGCAGAAGTGTGTAGGAGTCTGTGGGATTCTGTAAGGTTCCAGAGGGTTCTGCAGGGTTCCGTAGGGACCCGTAGAGTTCCGTAGTGGCTGGTAAAGTTCCGTAGGGCCCTGTGGGGTTCTGTATGGACCTGTAGGGTTCCGTAGGGGCCTGCAGGGTTCCGTAAGTGCCCGCAGGTGTCTGTAGGGTTCCGTAGGGGTCTGTAGGGTTCCGTAGGCACCTGCAGTGTTCTGTAGGAGCCCATAGGGTTTTAGTGAGGTTCCGTTGTGTTGCTAAGGGTCTTGTAGAGTGCTGTCGGGTCCTGGAGTATTCTGTAGGGTTCCAGAGGGCCTCGTAGGGTTCCGTCGAAATCTGAAGGGTTCCCTAGGGGCCCGTAGAGTCCCGTAGATTGCCGTAGGGACCTGTAGGGTTGTGTAAGTGCCCGCAGGGGTTGGTAGGAGCTTGTAGGGTGCCATATGTTTCCGGAGGGTTGTGTAGGGTTCCGTAGGGGCCTGTGGTGTTCCCTAGGGGCCTGTAGAGTCTCGTACAGTTCCGTAGGGTCCTGTAGGTTTCCATAAGCGCCCGCAGAGGTCTGAAGGGGCCCGTACTGTTCCGTAAGGATCCATAGGGCTCCGTAGAGCTTCGTAGGTTCCCTAGAGGCCTCTGGAGTACCGCAGGAGCCAGTAGTGTTCTGTAGGGGCCCGTAGGGTTCCTTCCATAGGAGCTGGCAGTGTTCCATAGGGTCCTCTAGGGTTGAGTAAGTGCCCGCAGGAGTCTGTAGGAATCCGTGGGATTCTGTAAGGTTCTGGAGGGTTCTGCAGGGTTCCGTAGGGGCCCGTAGAGTTCCGTAGTGGCTGGTAAAGTTCCCTAGGGCCCTGTACCGTTCCGTAACTGCCTGCAAGGGTCTTTAGGCTTCCGTAGGGGCTGGTAGGGTTCCATAAAGTTCCGCGGGTTCCTGCAGAGTTCTGCAAGTGCCCGCAAGGGCCTGTAGGGGCCCACAGTGTTTCTGCCAGGTTCCGTAGAGTTCCGTAGGGGCCATATTTTTCTGTAGTGGCTGGTAGTATTCTGTAGGGGTCTGTAGGGTTCCGTAGGCGCCTGCAGTGTTCTGTAGGAGCCCATAGGGGTTTAGTGAGGTTCCGTTGTGTTGCTAAGGGTCTTGTAGAGTGCTGTCGGGTCCTGGAGTATTCTGTAGGGTTCCAGAGGGGCTCGTAGGGTTCCATCGAAATCTATAGGGTTCCCTAGGGGCCCATAGAGTCCCGTAGATTTCCGTAGGGACCTGTAGGGTTGTGTAAGTGCCCGCAGAAGTGTGTAGGAGTCTGTGGGATTCTGTAAGGTTCCAGAGGGTTCTGCAGGGTTCCGTAGGGACCCGTAGAGTTCCGTAGTGGCTGGTAAAGTTCCGTAGGGCCCTGTGGGGTTCTGTATGGACCTGTAGGGTTCCGTAGGGGCCTGCAGGGTTCCGTAAGTGCCCGCAGGTGTCTGTAGGGTTCCGTAGGGGTCTGTAGGGTTCCGTAGGCACCTGCAGTGTTCTGTAGGAGCCCATAGGGTTTTAGTGAGGTTCCGTTGTGTTGCTAAGGGTCTTGTAGAGTGCTGTCGGGTCCTGGAGTATTCTGTAGGGTTCCAGAGGGCCTCGTAGGGTTCCGTCGAAATCTGAAGGGTTCCCTAGGGGCCCGTAGAGTCCCGTAGATTGCCGTAGGGACCTGTAGGGTTGTGTAAGTGCCCGCAGGGGTTGGTAGGAGCTTGCAGGGTGCCATATGTTTCCGGAGGGTTGTGTAGGGTTCCGTAGGGGCCTGTGGTGTTCCCTAGGGGCCTGTAGAGTCTCGTACAGTTCCGTAGGGTCCTGTAGGTTTCCATAAGCGCCCGCAGAGGTCTGAAGGGGCCCGTACTGTTCCGTAAGGATCCATAGGGCTCCGTAGAGCTTCGTAGGTTCCCTAGAGGCCTCTGGAGTACCGCAGGAGCCAGTAGTGTTCTGTAGGGGCCCGTAGGGTTCCTTCCATAGGAGCTGGCAGTGTTCCATAGGGTCCTCTAGGGTTGAGTAAGTGCCCGCAGGAGTCTGTAGGAATCCGTGGGATTCTGTAAGGTTCTGGAGGGTTCTGCAGGGTTCCGTAGGGGCCCGTAGAGTTCCGTAGTGGCTGGTAAAGTTCCCTAGGGCCCTGTACCGTTCCGTAACTGCCTGCAAGGGTCTTTAGGCTTCCGTAGGGGCTGGTAGGGTTCCATAAAGTTCCGCGGGTTCCTGCAGAGTTCTGCAAGTGCCCGCAAGGGCCTGTAGGGGCCCACAGTGTTTCTGCCAGGTTCCGTAGAGTTCCGTAGGGGCCATATTTTTCTGTAGTGGCTGGTAGTATTCTGTAGGGGTCTGTAGGGTTCCGTAGGCGCCTGCAGTGTTCTGTAGGAGCCCATAGGGGTTTAGTGAGGTTCCGTTGTGTTGCTAAGGGTCTTGTAGAGTGCTGTCGGGTCCTGGAGTATTCTGTAGGGTTCCAGAGGGGCTCGTAGGGTTCCGTCGAAATCTATAGGGTTCCCTAGGGGCCCATAGAGTCCCGTAGATTTCCGTAGGGACCTGTAGGGTTGTGTAAGTGCCCGCAGAAGTCTGTAGGAGTCTGTGGGATTCTGTAAGGTTCCAGAGGGTTCTGCAGGGTTCCGTAGGGACCCGTAGAGTTCCGTAGTGGCTGGTAAAGTTCCGTAGGGCCCTGTGGGGTTCTGTATGGACCTGTAGGGTTCCGTAGGGGCCTGCAGGGTTCCGTAAGTGCCCGCAGGTGTCTGTAGGGTTCCGTAGGGGTCTGTAGGGTTCCGTAGGCACCTGCAGTGTTCTGTAGGAGCCCATAGGGTTTTCGTGAGGTTCCGTTGTGTTGCTAAGGGTCTTGTAGAGTGCTGTCGGGTCCTGGAGTATTCTGTAGGGTTCCAGAGGGCCTCGTAGGGTTCCGTCGAAATCTGAAGGGTTCCCTAGGGGCCCGTAGAGTCCCGTAGATTGCCGTAGGGACCTGTAGGGTTGTGTAAGTGCCCGCAGGGGTTGGTAGGAGCTTGTAGGGTGCCATATGTTTCCGGAGGGTTGTGTAGGGTTCCGTAGGGGCCTGTGGTGTTCCCTAGGGGCCTGTAGAGTCTCGTACAGTTCCGTAGGGTCCTGTAGGTTTCCATAAGCGCCCGCAGAGGTCTGAAGGGGCCCGTACTGTTCCGTAAGGATCCATAGGGCTCCGTAGAGCTTCGTAGGTTCCCTAGAGGCCTCTGGAGTACCGCAGGAGCCAGTAGTGTTCTGTAGGGGCCCGTAGGGTTCCTTCCATAGGAGCTGGCAGTGTTCCATAGGGTCCTCTAGGGTTGAGTAAGTGCCCGCAGGAGTCTGTAGGAATCCGTGGGATTCTGTAAGGTTCTGGAGGGTTCTGCAGGGTTCCGTAGGGGCCCGTAGAGTTCCGTAGTGGCTGGTAAAGTTCCCTAGGGCCCTGTACCGTTCCGTAACTGCCTGCAAGGGTCTTTAGGCTTCCGTAGGGGCTGGTAGGGTTCCATAAAGTTCCGCGGGTTCCTGCAGAGTTCTGCAAGTGCCCGCAAGGGCCTGTAGGGGCCCACAGTGTTTCTGCCAGGTTCCGTAGAGTTCCGTAGGGGCCATATTTTTCTGTAGTGGCTGGTAGTATTCTGTAGGGGTCTGTAGGGTTCCGTAGGCGCCTGCAGTGTTCTGTAGGAGCCCATAGGGGTTTAGTGAGGTTCCGTTGTGTTGCTAAGGGTCTTGTAGAGTGCTGTCGGGTCCTGGAGTATTCTGTAGGGTTCCAGAGGGGCTCGTAGGGTTCCGTCGAAATCTATAGGGTTCCCTAGGGGCCCATAGAGTCCCGTAGATTTCCGTAGGGACCTGTAGGGTTGTGTAAGTGCCCGCAGAAGTCTGTGGGATTCTGTAAGGTTCCAGAGGGTTCTGCAGGGTTCCGTAGGGACCCGTAGAGTTCCGTAGTGGCTGGTAAAGTTCCGTAGGGCCCTGTGGGGTTCTGTATGGACCTGTAGGGTTCCGTAGGGGCCTGCAGGGTTCCGTAAGTGCCCGCAGGTGTCTGTAGGGTTCCGTAGGGGTCTGTAGGGTTCCGTAGGCACCTGCAGTGTTCTGTAGGAGCCCATAGGGTTTTAGTGAGGTTCCGTTGTGTTGCTAAGGGTCTTGTAGAGTGCTGTCGGGTCCTGGAGTATTCTGTAGGGTTCCAGAGGGCCTCGTAGGGTTCCGTCGAAATCTGAAGGGTTCCCTAGGGGCCCGTAGAGTCCCGTAGATTGCCGTAGGGACCTGTAGGGTTGTGTAAGTGCCCGCAGGGGTTGGTAGGAGCTTGTAGGGTGCCATATGTTTCCGGAGGGTTGTGTAGGGTTCCGTAGGGGCCTGTGGTGTTCCCTAGGGGCCTGTAGAGTCTCGTACAGTTCCGTAGGGTCCTGTAGGTTTCCATAAGCGCCCGCAGAGGTCTGAAGGGGCCCGTACTGTTCCGTAAGGATCCATAGGGCTCCGTAGAGCTTCGTAGGTTCCCTAGAGGCCTCTGGAGTACCGCAGGAGCCAGTAGTGTTCTGTAGGGGCCCGTAGGGTTCCTTCCATAGGAGCTGGCAGTGTTCCATAGGGTCCTCTAGGGTTGAGTAAGTGCCCGCAGGAGTCTGTAGGAATCCGTGGGATTCTGTAAGGTTCTGGAGGGTTCTGCAGGGTTCCGTAGGGGCCCGTAGAGTTCCGTAGTGGCTGGTAAAGTTCCCTAGGGCCCTGTACCGTTCCGTAACTGCCTGCAAGGGTCTTTAGGCTTCCGTAGGGGCTGGTAGGGTTCCATAAAGTTCCGCGGGTTCCTGCAGAGTTCTGCAAGTGCCCGCAAGGGCCTGTAGGGGCCCACAGTGTTTCTGCCAGGTTCCGTAGAGTTCCGTAGGGGCCATATTTTTCTGTAGTGGCTGGTAGTATTCTGTAGGGGTCTGTAGGGTTCCGTAGGCGCCTGCAGTGTTCTGTAGGAGCCCATAGGGGTTTAGTGAGGTTCCGTTGTGTTGCTAAGGGTCTTGTAGAGTGCTGTCGGGTCCTGGAGTATTCTGTAGGGTTCCAGAGGGGCTCGTAGGGTTCCGTCGAAATCTATAGGGTTCCCTAGGGGCCCATAGAGTCCCGTAGATTTCCGTAGGGACCTGTAGGGTTGTGTAAGTGCCCGCAGAAGTGTGTAGGAGTCTGTGGGATTCTGTAAGGTTCCAGAGGGTTCTGCAGGGTTCCGTAGGGACCCGTAGAGTTCCGTAGTGGCTGGTAAAGTTCCGTAGGGCCCTGTGGGGTTCTGTATGGACCTGTAGGGTTCCGTAGGGGCCTGCAGGGTTCCGTAAGTGCCCGCAGGTGTCTGTAGGGTTCCGTAGGGGTCTGTAGGGTTCCGTAGGCACCTGCAGTGTTCTGTAGGAGCCCATAGGGTTTTAGTGAGGTTCCGTTGTGTTGCTAAGGGTCTTGTAGAGTGCTGTCGGGTCCTGGAGTATTCTGTAGGGTTCCAGAGGGCCTCGTAGGGTTCCGTCGAAATCTGAAGGGTTCCCTAGGGGCCCGTAGAGTCCCGTAGATTGCCGTAGGGACCTGTAGGGTTGTGTAAGTGCCCGCAGGGGTTGGTAGGAGCTTGTAGGGTGCCATATGTTTCCGGAGGGTTGTGTAGGGTTCCGTAGGGGCCTGTGGTGTTCCCTAGGGGCCTGTAGAGTCTCGTACAGTTCCGTAGGGTCCTGTAGGTTTCCATAAGCGCCCGCAGAGGTCTGAAGGGGCCCGTACTGTTCCGTAAGGATCCATAGGGCTCCGTAGAGCTTCGTAGGTTCCCTAGAGGCCTCTGGAGTACCGCAGGAGCCAGTAGTGTTCTGTAGGGGCCCGTAGGGTTCCTTCCATAGGAGCTGGCAGTGTTCCATAGGGTCCTCTAGGGTTGAGTAAGTGCCCGCAGGAGTCTGTAGGAATCCGTGGGATTCTGTAAGGTTCTGGAGGGTTCTGCAGGGTTCCGTAGGGGCCCGTAGAGTTCCGTAGTGGCTGGTAAAGTTCCCTAGGGCCCTGTACCGTTCCGTAACTGCCTGCAAGGGTCTTTAGGCTTCCGTAGGGGCTGGTAGGGTTCCATAAAGTTCCGCGGGTTCCTGCAGAGTTCTGCAAGTGCCCGCAAGGGCCTGTAGGGGCCCACAGTGTTTCTGCCAGGTTCCGTAGAGTTCCGTAGGGGCCATATTTTTCTGTAGTGGCTGGTAGTATTCTGTAGGGGTCTGTAGGGTTCCGTAGGCGCCTGCAGTGTTCTGTAGGAGCCCATAGGGGTTTAGTGAGGTTCCGTTGTGTTGCTAAGGGTCTTGTAGAGTGCTGTTGGGTCCTGGAGTATTCTGTAGGGTTCCAGAGGGGCTCGTAGGGTTCCATCGAAATCTATAGGGTTCCCTAGGGGCCCATAGAGTCCCGTAGATTTCCGTAGGGACCTGTAGGGTTGTGTAAGTGCCCGCAGAAGTCTGTAGGAGTCTGTGGGATTCTGTAAGGTTCCAGAGGGTTCTGCAGGGTTCCGTAGGGACCCGTAGAGTTCCGTAGTGGCTGGTAAAGTTCCGTAGGGCCCTGTGGGGTTCTGTATGGACCTGTAGGGTTCCGTAGGGGCCTGCAGGGTTCCGTAAGTGCCCGCAGGTGTCTGTAGGGTTCCGTAGGGGTCTGTAGGGTTCCGTAGGCACCTGCAGTGTTCTGTAGGAGCCCATAGGGTTTTAGTGAGGTTCCGTTGTGTTGCTAAGGGTCTTGTAGAGTGCTGTCGGGTCCTGGAGTATTCTGTAGGGTTCCAGAGGGCCTCGTAGGGTTCCGTCGAAATCTGAAGGGTTCCCTAGGGGCCCGTAGAGTCCCGTAGATTGCCGTAGGGACCTGTAGGGTTGTGTAAGTGCCCGCAGGGGTTGGTAGGAGCTTGTAGGGTGCCATATGTTTCCGGAGGGTTGTGTAGGGTTCCGTAGGGGCCTGTGGTGTTCCCTAGGGGCCTGTAGAGTCTCGTACAGTTCCGTAGGGTCCTGTAGGTTTCCATAAGCGCCCGCAGAGGTCTGAAGGGGCCCGTACTGTTCCGTAAGGATCCATAGGGCTCCGTAGAGCTTCGTAGGTTCCCTAGAGGCCTCTGGAGTACCGCAGGAGCCAGTAGTGTTCTGTAGGGGCCCGTAGGGTTCCTTCCATAGGAGCTGGCAGTGTTCCATAGGGTCCTCTAGGGTTGAGTAAGTGCCCGCAGGAGTCTGTAGGAATCCGTGGGATTCTGTAAGGTTCTGGAGGGTTCTGCAGGGTTCCGTAGGGGCCCGTAGAGTTCCGTAGTGGCTGGTAAAGTTCCCTAGGGCCCTGTACCGTTCCGTAACTGCCTGCAAGGGTCTTTAGGCTTCCGTAGGGGCTGGTAGGGTTCCATAAAGTTCCGCGGGTTCCTGCAGAGTTCTGCAAGTGCCCGCAAGGGCCTGTAGGGGCCCACAGTGTTTCTGCCAGGTTCCGTAGAGTTCCGTAGGGGCCATATTTTTCTGTAGTGGCTGGTAGTATTCTGTAGGGGTCTGTAGGGTTCCGTAGGCGCCTGCAGTGTTCTGTAGGAGCCCATAGGGGTTTAGTGAGGTTCCGTTGTGTTGCTAAGGGTCTTGTAGAGTGCTGTCGGGTCCTGGAGTATTCTGTAGGGTTCCAGAGGGGCTCGTAGGGTTCCGTCGAAATCTATAGGGTTCCCTAGGGGCCCATAGAGTCCCGTAGATTTCCGTAGGGACCTGTAGGGTTGTGTAAGTGCCCGCAGAAGTGTGTAGGAGTCTGTGGGATTCTGTAAGGTTCCAGAGGGTTCTGCAGGGTTCCGTAGGGACCCGTAGAGTTCCGTAGTGGCTGGTAAAGTTCCGTAGGGCCCTGTGGGGTTCTGTATGGACCTGTAGGGTTCCGTAGGGGCCTGCAGGGTTCCGTAAGTGCCCGCAGGTGTCTGTAGGGTTCCGTAGGCACCTGCAGTGTTCTGTAGGAGCCCATAGGGTTTTAGTGAGGTTCCGTTGTGTTGCTAAGGGTCTTGTAGAGTGCTGTCGGGTCCTGGAGTATTCTGTAGGGTTCCAGAGGGCCTCGTAGGGTTCCGTCGAAATCTGAAGGGTTCCCTAGGGGCCCGTAGAGTCCCGTAGATTGCCGTAGGGACCTGTAGGGTTGTGTAAGTGCCCGCAGGGGTTGGTAGGAGCTTGTAGGGTGCCATATGTTTCCGGAGGGTTGTGTAGGGTTCCGTAGGGGCCTGTGGTGTTCCCTAGGGGCCTGTAGAGTCTCGTACAGTTCCGTAGGGTCCTGTAGGTTTCCATAAGCGCCCGCAGAGGTCTGAAGGGGCCCGTACTGTTCCGTAAGGATCCATAGGGCTCCGTAGAGCTTCGTAGGTTCCCTAGAGGCCTCTGGAGTACCGCAGGAGCCAGTAGTGTTCTGTAGGGGCCCGTAGGGTTCCTTCCATAGGAGCTGGCAGTGTTCCATAGGGTCCTCTAGGGTTGAGTAAGTGCCCGCAGGAGTCTGTAGGAATCCGTGGGATTCTGTAAGGTTCTGGAGGGTTCTGCAGGGTTCCGTAGGGGCCCGTAGAGTTCCGTAGTGGCTGGTAAAGTTCCCTAGGGCCCTGTACCGTTCCGTAACTGCCTGCAAGGGTCTTTAGGCTTCCGTAGGGGCTGGTAGGGTTCCATAAAGTTCCGCGGGTTCCTGCAGAGTTCTGCAAGTGCCCGCAAGGGCCTGTAGGGGCCCACAGTGTTTCTGCCAGGTTCCGTAGAGTTCCGTAGGGGCCATATTTTTCTGTAGTGGCTGGTAGTATTCTGTAGGGGTCTGTAGGGTTCCGTAGGCGCCTGCAGTGTTCTGTAGGAGCCCATAGGGGTTTAGTGAGGTTCCGTTGTGTTGCTAAGGGTCTTGTAGAGTGCTGTCGGGTCCTGGAGTATTCTGTAGGGTTCCAGAGGGGCTCGTAGGGTTCCGTCGAAATCTATAGGGTTCCCTAGGGGCCCATAGAGTCCCGTAGATTTCCGTAGGGACCTGTAGGGTTGTGTAAGTGCCCGCAGAAGTGTGTAGGAGTCTGTGGGATTCTGTAAGGTTCCAGAGGGTTCTGCAGGGTTCCGTAGGGACCCGTAGAGTTCCGTAGTGGCTGGTAAAGTTCCGTAGGGCCCTGTGGGGTTCTGTATGGACCTGTAGGGTTCCGTAGGGGCCTGCAGGGTTCCGTAAGTGCCCGCAGGTGTCTGTAGGGTTCCGTAGGGGTCTGTAGGGTTCCGTAGGCACCTGCAGTGTTCTGTAGGAGCCCATAGGGTTTTAGTGAGGTTCCGTTGTGTTGCTAAGGGTCTTGTAGAGTGCTGTCGGGTCCTGGAGTATTCTGTAGGGTTCCAGAGGGCCTCGTAGGGTTCCGTCGAAATCTGAAGGGTTCCCTAGGGGCCCGTAGAGTCCCGTAGATTGCCGTAGGGACCTGTAGGGTTGTGTAAGTGCCCGCAGGGGTTGGTAGGAGCTTGTAGGGTGCCATATGTTTCCGGAGGGTTGTGTAGGGTTCCGTAGGGGCCTGTGGTGTTCCCTAGGGGCCTGTAGAGTCTCGTACAGTTCCGTAGGGTCCTGTAGGTTTCCATAAGCGCCCGCAGAGGTCTGAAGGGGCCCGTACTGTTCCGTAAGGATCCATAGGGCTCCGTAGAGCTTCGTAGGTTCCCTAGAGGCCTCTGGAGTACCGCAGGAGCCAGTAGTGTTCTGTAGGGGCCCGTAGGGTTCCTTCCATAGGAGCTGGCAGTGTTCCATAGGGTCCTCTAGGGTTGAGTAAGTGCCCGCAGGAGTCTGTAGGAATCCGTGGGATTCTGTAAGGTTCTGGAGGGTTCTGCAGGGTTCCGTAGGGGCCCGTAGAGTTCCGTAGTGGCTGGTAAAGTTCCCTAGGGCCCTGTACCGTTCCGTAACTGCCTGCAAGGGTCTTTAGGCTTCCGTAGGGGCTGGTAGGGTTCCATAAAGTTCCGCGGGTTCCTGCAGAGTTCTGCAAGTGCCCGCAAGGGCCTGTAGGGGCCCACAGTGTTTCTGCCAGGTTCCGTAGAGTTCCGTAGGGGCCATATTTTTCTGTAGTGGCTGGTAGTATTCTGTAGGGGTCTGTAGGGTTCCGTAGGCGCCTGCAGTGTTCTGTAGGAGCCCATAGGGGTTTAGTGAGGTTCCGTTGTGTTGCTAAGGGTCTTGTAGAGTGCTGTTGGGTCCTGGAGTATTCTGTAGGGTTCCAGAGGGGCTCGTAGGGTTCCATCGAAATCTATAGGGTTCCCTAGGGGCCCATAGAGTCCCGTAGATTTCCGTAGGGACCTGTAGGGTTGTGTAAGTGCCCGCAGAAGTCTGTAGGAGTCTGTGGGATTCTGTAAGGTTCCAGAGGGTTCTGCAGGGTTCCGTAGGGACCCGTAGAGTTCCGTAGTGGCTGGTAAAGTTCCGTAGGGCCCTGTGGGGTTCTGTATGGACCTGTAGGGTTCCGTAGGGGCCTGCAGGGTTCCGTAAGTGCCCGCAGGTGTCTGTAGGGTTCCGTAGGGGTCTGTAGGGTTCCGTAGGCACCTGCAGTGTTCTGTAGGAGCCCATAGGGTTTTAGTGAGGTTCCGTTGTGTTGCTAAGGGTCTTGTAGAGTGCTGTCGGGTCCTGGAGTATTCTGTAGGGTTCCAGAGGGCCTCGTAGGGTTCCGTCGAAATCTGAAGGGTTCCCTAGGGGCCCGTAGAGTCCCGTAGATTGCCGTAGGGACCTGTAGGGTTGTGTAAGTGCCCGCAGGGGTTGGTAGGAGCTTGTAGGGTGCCATATGTTTCCGGAGGGTTGTGTAGGGTTCCGTAGGGGCCTGTGGTGTTCCCTAGGGGCCTGTAGAGTCTCGTACAGTTCCGTAGGGTCCTGTAGGTTTCCATAAGCGCCCGCAGAGGTCTGAAGGGGCCCGTACTGTTCCGTAAGGATCCATAGGGTTCCGTAGAGCTTCGTAGGTTCCCTAGAGGCCTCTGGAGTACCGCAGGAGCCAGTAGTGTTCTGTAGGGGCCCGTAGGGTTCCTTCCATAGGAGCTGGCAGTGTTCCATAGGGTCCTCTAGGGTTGAGTAAGTGCCCGCAGGAGTCTGTAGGAATCCGTGGGATTCTGTAAGGTTCTGGAGGGTTCTGCAGGGTTCCGTAGGGGCCCGTAGAGTTCCGTAGTGGCTGGTAAAGTTCCCTAGGGCCCTGTACCGTTCCGTAACTGCCTGCAAGGGTCTTTAGGCTTCCGTAGGGGCTGGTAGGGTTCCATAAAGTTCCGCGGGTTCCTGCAGAGTTCTGCAAGTGCCCGCAAGGGCCTGTAGGGGCCCACAGTGTTTCTGCCAGGTTCCGTAGAGTTCCGTAGGGGCCATATTTTTCTGTAGTGGCTGGTAGTATTCTGTAGGGGTCTGTAGGGTTCCGTAGGCGCCTGCAGTGTTCTGTAGGAGCCCATAGGGGTTTAGTGAGGTTCCGTTGTGTTGCTAAGGGTCTTGTAGAGTGCTGTCGGGTCCTGGAGTATTCTGTAGGGTTCCAGAGGGGCTCGTAGGGTTCCGTCGAAATCTATAGGGTTCCCTAGGGGCCCATAGAGTCCCGTAGATTTCCGTAGGGACCTGTAGGGTTGTGTAAGTGCCCGCAGAAGTGTGTAGGAGTCTGTGGGATTCTGTAAGGTTCCAGAGGGTTCTGCAGGGTTCCGTAGGGACCCGTAGAGTTCCGTAGTGGCTGGTAAAGTTCCGTAGGGCCCTGTGGGGTTCTGTATGGACCTGTAGGGTTCCGTAGGGGCCTGCAGGGTTCCGTAAGTGCCCGCAGGTGTCTGTAGGGTTCCGTAGGGGTCTGTAGGGTTCCGTAGGCACCTGCAGTGTTCTGTAGGAGCCCATAGGGTTTTAGTGAGGTTCCGTTGTGTTGCTAAGGGTCTTGTAGAGTGCTGTCGGGTCCTGGAGTATTCTGTAGGGTTCCAGAGGGCCTCGTAGGGTTCCGTCGAAATCTGAAGGGTTCCCTAGGGGCCCGTAGAGTCCCGTAGATTGCCGTAGGGACCTGTAGGGTTGTGTAAGTGCCCGCAGGGGTTGGTAGGAGCTTGTAGGGTGCCATATGTTTCCGGAGGGTTGTGTAGGGTTCCGTAGGGGCCTGTGGTGTTCCCTAGGGGCCTGTAGAGTCTCGTACAGTTCCGTAGGGTCCTGTAGGTTTCCATAAGCGCCCGCAGAGGTCTGAAGGGGCCCGTACTGTTCCGTAAGGATCCATAGGGCTCCGTAGAGCTTCGTAGGTTCCCTAGAGGCCTCTGGAGTACCGCAGGAGCCAGTAGTGTTCTGTAGGGGCCCGTAGGGTTCCTTCCATAGGAGCTGGCAGTGTTCCATAGGGTCCTCTAGGGTTGAGTAAGTGCCCGCAGGAGTCTGTAGGAATCCGTGGGATTCTGTAAGGTTCTGGAGGGTTCTGCAGGGTTCCGTAGGGGCCCGTAGAGTTCCGTAGTGGCTGGTAAAGTTCCCTAGGGCCCTGTACCGTTCCGTAACTGCCTGCAAGGGTCTTTAGGCTTCCGTAGGGGCTGGTAGGGTTCCATAAAGTTCCGCGGGTTCCTGCAGAGTTCTGCAAGTGCCCGCAAGGGCCTGTAGGGGCCCACAGTGTTTCTGCCAGGTTCCGTAGAGTTCCGTAGGGGCCATATTTTTCTGTAGTGGCTGGTAGTATTCTGTAGGGGTCTGTAGGGTTCCGTAGGCGCCTGCAGTGTTCTGTAGGAGCCCATAGGGGTTTAGTGAGGTTCCGTTGTGTTGCTAAGGGTCTTGTAGAGTGCTGTCGGGTCCTGGAGTATTCTGTAGGGTTCCAGAGGGGCTCGTAGGGTTCCGTCGAAATCTATAGGGTTCCCTAGGGGCCCATAGAGTCCCGTAGATTTCCGTAGGGACCTGTAGGGTTGTGTAAGTGCCCGCAGAAGTCTGTGGGATTCTGTAAGGTTCCGGAGGGTTCTGCAGGGTTCCGTAGGGACCCGTAGAGTTCCGTAGTGGCTGGTAAAGTTCCGTAGGGCCCTGTGGGGTTCTGTATGGACCTGTAGGGTTCCGTAGGGGCCTGCAGGGTTCCGTAAGTGCCCGCAGGTGTCTGTAGGGTTCCGTAGGGGTCTGTAGGGTTCCGTAGGCACCTGCAGTGTTCTGTAGGAGCCCATAGGGTTTTAGTGAGGTTCCGTTGTGTTGCTAAGGGTCTTGTAGAGTGCTGTCGGGTCCTGGAGTATTCTGTAGGGTTCCAGAGGGCCTCGTAGGGTTCCGTCGAAATCTGAAGGGTTCCCTAGGGGCCCGTAGAGTCCCGTAGATTGCCGTAGGGACCTGTAGGGTTGTGTAAGTGCCCGCAGGGGTTGGTAGGAGCTTGTAGGGTGCCATATGTTTCCGGAGGGTTGTGTAGGGTTCCGTAGGGGCCTGTGGTGTTCCCTAGGGGCCTGTAGAGTCTCGTACAGTTCCGTAGGGTCCTGTAGGTTTCCATAAGCGCCCGCAGAGGTCTGAAGGGGCCCGTACTGTTCCGTAAGGATCCATAGGGCTCCGTAGAGCTTCGTAGGTTCCCTAGAGGCCTCTGGAGTACCGCAGGAGCCAGTAGTGTTCTGTAGGGGCCCGTAGGGTTCCTTCCATAGGAGCTGGCAGTGTTCCATAGGGTCCTCTAGGGTTGAGTAAGTGCCCGCAGGAGTCTGTAGGAATCCGTGGGATTCTGTAAGGTTCTGGAGGGTTCTGCAGGGTTCCGTAGGGGCCCGTAGAGTTCCGTAGTGGCTGGTAAAGTTCCCTAGGGCCCTGTACCGTTCCGTAACTGCCTGCAAGGGTCTTTAGGCTTCCGTAGGGGCTGGTAGGGTTCCATAAAGTTCCGCGGGTTCCTGCAGAGTTCTGCAAGTGCCCGCAAGGGCCTGTAGGGGCCCACAGTGTTTCTGCCAGGTTCCGTAGAGTTCCGTAGGGGCCATATTTTTCTGTAGTGGCTGGTAGTATTCTGCTAGGGCGCTCTGTAGGCCGTAGGCGCCTGCAGTGTTCTGTAGGAGCCCATAGGGTTTTTAGTGAAGTTCCGTTGTGTTGCTAAGGGTCTTGTAGAGTGCTGTTGGGTCCTGGAGTATTCTGTAGGGTTCCAGAGGGGCTCGTAGGGTTCCGTCGAAATCTATAGGGTTCCCTAGGGGCCCATAGAGTCCCGTAGATTTCCGTAGGGACCTGTAGGGTTGTGTAAGTGCCCGCAGAAGTCTGTAGGAGTCTGTGGGATTCTGTAAGGTTCCAGAGGGTTCTGCAGGGTTCCGTAGGGACCCGTAGAGTTCCGTAGTGGCTGGTAAAGTTCCGTAGGGCCCTGTGGGGTTCTGTATGGACCTGTAGGGTTCCGTAGGGGCCCTGCAGGGTTCCGTAAGTGCCCGCAGGTGTCTGTAGGGTTCCGTAGGGGTCTGTAGGGTTCCGTAGGCACCTGCAGTGTTTCTGTAGGAGCCCATAGGGTTTTAGTGAGGTTCCGTTGTGTTGCTAAGGGTCTTGTAGAGTGCTGTCGGGTCCTGGAGTATTCTGTAGGGTTCCAGAGGGCCTCGTAGGGTTCCGTCGAAAT
This sequence comes from Numenius arquata, assembly GCF_964106895.1. NCBI lineage: Eukaryota > Metazoa > Chordata > Aves > Charadriiformes > Scolopacidae > Numenius > Numenius arquata. The sequence goes on from NW_027415661.1 coordinate 31,009, forward strand.
CTGAAGGGTTCCCTAGGGGCCCGTAGAGTCCCGTAGATTGCCGTAGGGACCTGTAGGGTTGTGTAAGTGCCCGCAGGGGTTGGTAGGAGCTTGTAGGGTGCCATATGTTTCCGGAGGGTTGTGTAGGGTTCCGTAGGGGCCTGTGGTGTTCCCTAGGGGCCTGTAGAGTCTCGTACAGTTCCGTAGGGTCCTGTAGGTTTCCATAAGCGCCCGCAGAGGTCTGAAGGGGCCCCGTACTGTTCCGTAAGGATCCATAGGGCTCCGTAGAGCTTCGTAGGTTCCCTAGAGGCCTCTGGAGTACCGCAGGAGCCAGTAGTGTTCTGTAGGGGCCCGTAGGGTTCCTTCCATTAGGAGCTGGCAGTGTTCCATAGGGTCCTCTAGGGTTGAGTAAGTGCCCGCAGGAGTCTGTAGGAATCCGTGGGATTCTGTAAGGTTCTGGAGGGTTCTGCAGGGTTCCGTAGGGGCCCGTAGAGTTCCGTAGTGGCTGGTAAAGTTCCCTAGGGCCCTGTACCGTTCCGTAACTGCCTGCAAGGGTCTTTAGGCTTCCGTAGGGGCTGGTAGGGTTCCATAAAGTTCCGCGGGTTCCTGCAGAGTTCTGCAAGTGCCCGCAAGGGCCTGTAGGGGCCCACAGTGTTTCTGCCAGGTTCCGTAGAGTTCCGTAGGGGCCATATTTTTCTGTAGTGGCTGGTAGTATTCTGTAGGGGTCTGTAGGGTTCCGTAGGCGCCTGCAGTGTTCTGTAGGAGCCCATAGGGGTTTAGTGAGGTTCCGTTGTGTTGCTAAGGGTCTTGTAGAGTGCTGTCGGGTCCTGGAGTATTCTGTAGGGTTCCAGAGGGGCTCGTAGGGTTCCGTCGAAATCTATAGGGTTCCCTAGGGCCCATAGAGTCCCGTAGATTTTCCGTAGGGACCTGTAGGGTTGTGTAAGTGCCCGCAGAAGTCTGTGGGATTCTGTAAGGTTCCGGAGGGTTCTGCAGGGTTCCGTAGGGACCCGTAGAGTTCCGTAGTGGCTGGTAAAGTTCCGTAGGGCCCTGTGGGGTTCTGTATGGACCTGTAGGGTTCCGTAGGGGCCTGCAGGGTTCCGTAAGTGCCCGCAGGTGTCTGTAGGGTTCCGTAGGGGTCTGTAGGGTTCCGTAGGCACCTGCAGTGTTCTGTAGGAGCCCATAGGTTTTAGTGAGGTTCCGTTGTGTTGCTAAGGTCTTGTAGAGTGCTGTCGGGTCCTGGAGTATTCTGTAGGGTTCCAGAGGGCCTCGTAGGGTTCCGTCGAAATCTGAAGGGTTCCCTAGGGGCCCGTAGAGTCCCGTAGATTGCCGTCGGGACCTGTAGGGTTGTGTAAGTGCCCGCAGGGGTTGGTAGGAGCTTGTAGGGTGCCATATGTTTCCGGAGGGTTGTGTAGGGTTCCGTAGGGGCCCTGTGGTGTTCCCTAGGGGCCTGTAGAGTCTCGTACAGTTCCGTAGGGTCCTGTAGGTTTCCATAAGCGCCCGCAGAGGTCTGAAGGGGCCCGTACTGTTCCGTAAGGATCCATAGGGCTCCGTAGAGCTTCGTAGGTTCCCTAGAGGCCTCTGGAGTACCGCAGGAGCCAGTAGTGTTCTGTAGGGGCCCGTAGGGTTCCTTCCATAGGAGCTGGCAGTGTTCCATAGGGTCCTCTAGGGTTGAGTAAGTGCCCGCAGGAGTCTGTAGGAATCCGTGGGATTCTGTAGGTTCTGGAGGGTTCTGCAGGGTCCGTAGGGGCCCGTAGAGTTCCGTAGTGGCTGGTAAAGTTCCCTAGGGCCCTGTACCGTTCCGTAACTGCCTGCAAGGGTCTTTAGGCTTCCGTAGGGGCTGGTAGGGTTCCATAAAGTTCCGCGGGTTCCTGCAGAGTTCTGCAAGTGCCCGCAAGGGCCTGTAGGGGCCCACAGTGTTTCTGCCAGGTTCCGTAGAGTTCCGTAGGGGCCATATTTTTCTGTAGTGGCTGGTAGTATTCTGTAGGGTCTGTAGGGTTCCCGTAGGCGCCTGCAGTGTTCTGTAGGAGCCCATAGGGGTTTAGTGAGGTTCCGTTGTGTTGCTAAGGGTCTTGTAGAGTGCTGTCGGGTCCTGGAGATTCTGTAGGGTTCCAGAGGGGCTCGTAGGGTTCCGTCGAAATCTATAGGGTTCCCTAGGGGCCCATAGAGTCCCGTAGATTTCCGTAGGGACCTGTAGGGTTGTGTAAGTGCCCGCAGAAGTCTGTGGGATTCTGTAAGGTTCCGGAGGTTCTGCAGGGTTCCGTAGGGACCCGTAGAGTTCCGTAGTGGCTGGTAAAGTTCCGTAGGGCCCTGTTGGGGTTCTGTATGGACCTGTAGGGTTCCGTAGGGGCCTGCAGGGTTCCGTAAGTGCCCGCATGTGTCTGTAGGGTTCCGTAGGGGTCTGTAGGGTTCCGTAGGCACCTGCAGTGTTCTGTAGGAGCCCATAGGGTTTTAGTGAGGTTCCGTTGTGTTTGCTAAGGGTCTTGTAGAGTGCTGTCGGGTCCTGGAGTATTCTGTAGGGTTCCAGAGGGCCTCGTAGGGTTCCGTCGAAATCTGAAGGGTTCCCTAGGGGCCCGTAGAGTCCCGTAGATTGCCGTAGGGACCTGTAGGGTTGTGTAAGTGCCCGCAGGGGTTGGTAGGAGCTTGTAGGGTGCCATATGTTTCCGGAGGGTTGTTGTAGGGTTCCGTAGGGGCCTGTGGTGTTCCCTAGGGGCCTGTAGAGTCTCGTACAGTTCCGTAGGGTCCTGTAGGTTTCCATAAGCGCCCGCAGAGGTCTGAAGGGGCCCGTACTGTTCCGTAAGGATCCATAGGGCTCCGTAGAGCTTCGTAGGTTCCCTAGAGGCCTCTGGAGTACCGCAGGAGCCAGTAGTGTTCTGTAGGGGCCCGTAGGGTTCCTTCCATAGGAGCTGGCAGTGTTCCATAGGGTCCTCTAGGGTTGAGTAAGTGCCCGCAGGAGTCTGTAGGAATCCGTGGGATCTGTAAGGTTCTGGAGGGTTCTGCAGGGTTCCGTAGGGGCCCGTAGAGTTCCGTAGTGGCTGGTAAAGTTCCCTAGGGCCCTGTACCGTTCCGTAACTGCCTGCAAGGGTCTTTAGGCTTCCGTAGGGGCTGGTAGGGTTCCATAAAGTTCCGCGGGTTCCTGCAGAGTTCTGCAAGTGCCCGCAAGGGCCTGTAGGGGCCCACAGTGTTTCTTGCAGGTTCCGTAGAGTTCCGTAGGGGCCATATTTTTCTGTAGTGGCTGGTAGTATTCTGTAGGGGTCTGTAGGGTTCCGTAGGCGCCTGCAGTGTTCTGTAGGAGCCCATAGGGGTTTAGTGAGGTTCCGTTGTGTTTGCTAAGGGTCTTGTAGAGTGCTGTCGGGTCCTGGAGTATTCTGTAGGGTTCCAGAGGGGCTCGTAGGGTTCCATCGAAATCTATAGGGTTCCCTAGGGGCCCATAGAGTCCCGTAGATTTCCGTAGGGACCTGTAGGGTTGTGTAAGTGCCGCGAAGTGTGTAGGAGTCTGTGGGATTCTGTAAGGTTCCAGAGGGTTTCTGCAGGGTTCCGTAGGGACCCGTAGAGTTCCGTAGTGGCTGGTAAAGTTCCGTAGGGCCCTGTGGGGTTCTGTATGGACCTGTAGGGTTCCGTAGGGGCCTGCAGGGTTCCGTAAGTGCCCGCAGGTGTCTGTAGGGTTCCGTAGGGGTCTGTAGGGTTCCGTAGGCACCTGCAGTGTTCTGTAGGAGCCCATAGGGTTTTAGTGAGGTTCCGTTGTGTTGCTAAGGGTCTTGTAGAGTGCTGTCGGGGTCCTGGAGTATTCTGTAGGGTTCCAGAGGGCCTCGTAGGGTTCCGTCGAAATCTGAAGGGTTCCCTAGGGGCCCGTAGAGTCCCGTAGATTGCCGTAGGGACCTGTAGGGTTGTGTAAGTGCCCGCAGGGGTTGGTAGGAGCTTGTAGGGTGCCATATGTTTCCGGAGGGTTGTGTAGGGTTCCGTAGGGGCCTGTGGTGTTCCCTAGGGGCCTGTAGAGTCTCGTACAGTTCCGTAGGGTCCTGTAGGTTTCCATAAGCGCCCGCAGAGGTCTGAAGGGGCCCGTACTGTTCCGTAAGGATCCATAGGGCCTCCGTAGAGCTTCGTAGGTTCCCTAGAGGCCTCTGGAGTACCGCAGGAGCCAGTAGTGTTCTGTAGGGGCCCGTAGGGTTCCTTCCATAGGAGCTGGCAGTGTTCCATAGGGTCCTCTAGGGTTGAGTAAGTGCCCGCAGGAGTCTGTAGGAATCCGTGGGATTCTGTAAGGTTCTGGAGGGTTCTGCAGGGTTCCGTAGGGGCCCGTAGAGTTCCGTAGTGGCTGGTAAAGTTCCCTAGGGCCCTGTACCGTTCCGTAACTGCCTGCAAGGGTCTTTAGGCTTCCGTAGGGGCTGGTAGGGTTCCATAAAGTTCCGCGGGTTCCTGCAGAGTTCTGCAAGTGCCCGCAAGGGCCTGTAGGGGCCCACAGTGTTTCATGCCAGGTTCCGTAGAGTTCCGTAGGGGCCATATTTTTCTGTAGTGGCTGGTAGTATTCTGTAGGGGTCTGTAGGGTTCCGTAGGCGCCTGCAGTGTTCTGTAGGAGCCCATAGGGTTTTAGTGAAGTTCCGTTGTGTTGCTAAGGGTCTTGTAGAGTGCTGTTGGGTCCTGGAGTATTCTGTAGGGTTCCAGAGGGGCTCGTAGGGTTCCGTCGAAATCTATAGGGTTCCCTAGGGGCCCATAGAGTCCCGTAGATTTCCGTAGGGACCTGTAGGGTTGTGTAAGTGCCCGCAGAAGTGTGTAGGAGTCTGTGGGATTCTGTAAGGTTCCAGGAGGGTTCTGCAGGGTTCCGTAGGGACCCGTAGAGTTCCGTAGTGGCTGGTAAAGTTCCGTAGGGCCCTGTGGGGTTCTGTATGGACCTGTAGGGTTCCGTAGGGGCCTGCAGGGGTTCCGTAAGTGCCCGCAGGTGTCTGTAGGGTTCCGTAGGGGTCTGTAGGGTTCCGTAGGCACCTGCAGTGTTCTGTAGGAGCCCATAGGGTTTTTAGTGAGGTTCCGTTGTGTTGCTAAGGGTCTTGTAGAGTGCTGTCGGGTCCTGGAGTATTCTGTAGGGTTCCAGAGGGCCTCGTAGGGTTCCGTCGAAATCTGAAGGGTTCCCTAGGGGCCCGTAGAGTCCCGTAGATTGCCGTAGGGACCTGTAGGGTTGTGTAAGTGCCCGCAGGGGTTGGTAGGAGCTTGTAGGGTGCCATATGTTTCCGGAGGGTTGTGTAGGGTTCCGTAGGGGCCTGTGGTGTTCCCTAGGGGCCTGTAGAGTCTCGTACAGTTCCGTAGGGTCCCTGTAGGTTTCCATAAGCGCCCGCAGAGGTCTGAAGGGGCCCGTACTGTTCCGTAAGGATCCATAGGGCTCCGTAGAGCTTCGTAGGTTCCCTAGAGGCCTCTGGAGTACCGCAGGAGCCAGTAGTGTTCTGTAGGGGCCCGTAGGGTTCCTTCCATGCTGGCAGTGTTCCATAGGGTCCTCTAGGGTTGAGTAAGTGCCCGCAGGAGTCTGTAGGAATCCGTGGGATTCTGTAAGGTTCTGGAGGGTTCTGCAGGGTTCCGTAGGGGCCCGTAGAGTTCCGTAGTGGCTGGTAAAGTTCCCTAGGGCCCTGTACCGTTCCGTAACTGCCTGCAAGGGTCTTTAGGCTTCCGTAGGGGCTGGTAGGGTTCCATAAAGTTCCGCGGGTTCCTGCAGAGTTCTGCAAGTGCCCGCAAGGGCCTGTAGGGGCCCACAGTGTTTCTGCCAGGTTCCGTAGAGTTCCGTAGGGGCCATATTTTTCTGTAGTGGCTGGTAGTATTCTGTAGGGGTCTGTAGGGTTCCGTAGGCGCCTGCAGTGTTCTGTAGGAGCCCATAGGGGTTTAGTGAGGTTCCGTTGTGTTGCTAAGGGTCTTGTAGAGTGCTGTCGGGTCCTGGAGTATTCTGTAGGGTTCCAGAGGGGCTCGTAGGGTTCCGTCGAAATCTATAGGGTTCCCTAGGGGCCCATAGAGTCCCGTAGATTTCCGTAGGGACCTGTAGGGTTGTGTAAGTGCCCGCAGAAGTCTGTGGGATTCTGTAAGGTTCCGGAGGGTTCTGCAGGGTTCCGTAGGGACCCGTAGAGTTCCGTAGTGGCTGGTAAAGTTCCGTAGGGCCCTGTGGGGTTCTGTATGGACCTGTAGGGTTCCGTAGGGGCCTGCAGGGTTCCGTAAGTGCCCGCAGGTGTCTGTAGGGTTCCGTAGGGGTCTGTAGGGTTCCGTAGGCACCTGCAGTGTTCTGTAGGAGCCCATAGGGTTTTAGTGAGGTTCCGTTGTGTTGCTAAGGGTCTTGTAGAGTGCTGTCGGGTCCTGGAGTATTCTGTAGGGTTCCAGAGGGCCTCGTAGGGTTCCGTCGAAATCTGAAGGGTTCCCTAGGGGCCCGTAGAGTCCCGTAGATTGCCGTAGGGACCTGTAGGGTTGTGTAAGTGCCCGCAGGGGTTGGTAGGAGCTTGTAGGGTGCCATATGTTTCCGGAGGGTTGTGTAGGGTTCCGTAGGGGCCTGTGGTGTTCCCTAGGGGCCTGTAGAGTCTCGTACAGTTCCGTAGGGTCCTGTAGGTTTCCATAAGCGCCCGCAGAGGTCTGAAGGGGCCCGTACTGTTCCGTAAGGATCCATAGGGCTCCGTAGAGCTTCGTAGGTTCCCTAGAGGCCTCTGGAGTACCGCAGGAGCCAGTAGTGTTCTGTAGGGGCCCGTAGGGTTCCTTCCATAGGAGCTGGCAGTGTTCCATAGGGTCCTCTAGGGTTGAGTAAGTGCCCGCAGGAGTCTGTAGGAATCCGTGGGATTCTGTAAGGTTCTGGAGGGTTCTGCAGGGTTCCGTAGGGGCCCGTAGAGTTCCGTAGTGGCTGGTAAAGTTCCCTAGGGCCCTGTACCGTTCCGTAACTGCCTGCAAGGGTCTTTAGGCTTCCGTAGGGGCTGGTAGGGTTCCATAAAGTTCCGCGGGTTCCTGCAGAGTTCTGCAAGTGCCCGCAAGGGCCTGTAGGGGCCCACAGTGTTTCTGCCAGGTTCCGTAGAGTTCCGTAGGGGCCATATTTTTCTGTAGTGGCTGGTAGTATTCTGTAGGGGTCTGTAGGGTTCCGTAGGCGCCTGCAGTGTTCTGTAGGAGCCCATAGGGGTTTAGTGAGGTTCCGTTGTGTTGCTAAGGGTCTTGTAGAGTGCTGTCGGGTCCTGGAGTATTCTGTAGGGTTCCAGAGGGGCTCGTAGGGTTCCGTCGAAATCTATAGGGTTCCCTAGGGGCCCATAGAGTCCCGTAGATTTCCGTAGGGACCTGTAGGGTTGTGTAAGTGCCCGCAGAAGTGTGTAGGAGTCTGTGGGATTCTGTAAGGTTCCAGAGGGTTCTGCAGGGTTCCGTAGGGACCCGTAGAGTTCCGTAGTGGCTGGTAAAGTTCCGTAGGGCCCTGTGGGGTTCTGTATGGACCTGTAGGGTTCCGTAGGGGCCTGCAGGGTTCCGTAAGTGCCCGCAGGTGTCTGTAGGGTTCCGTAGGGGTCTGTAGGGTTCCGTAGGCACCTGCAGTGTTCTGTAGGAGCCCATAGGGTTTTAGTGAGGTTCCGTTGTGTTGCTAAGGGTCTTGTAGAGTGCTGTCGGGTCCTGGAGTATTCTGTAGGGTTCCAGAGGGCCTCGTAGGGTTCCGTCGAAATCTGAAGGGTTCCCTAGGGGCCCGTAGAGTCCCGTAGATTGCCGTAGGGACCTGTAGGGTTGTGTAAGTGCCCGCAGGGGTTGGTAGGAGCTTGTAGGGTGCCATATGTTTCCGGAGGGTTGTGTAGGGTTCCGTAGGGGCCTGTGGTGTTCCCTAGGGGCCTGTAGAGTCTCGTACAGTTCCGTAGGGTCCTGTAGGTTTCCATAAGCGCCCGCAGAGGTCTGAAGGGGCCCGTACTGTTCCGTAAGGATCCATAGGGCTCCGTAGAGCTTCGTAGGTTCCCTAGAGGCCTCTGGAGTACCGCAGGAGCCAGTAGTGTTCTGTAGGGGCCCGTAGGGTTCCTTCCATAGGAGCTGGCAGTGTTCCATAGGGTCCTCTAGGGTTGAGTAAGTGCCCGCAGGAGTCTGTAGGAATCCGTGGGATTCTGTAAGGTTCTGGAGGGTTCTGCAGGGTTCCGTAGGGGCCCGTAGAGTTCCGTAGTGGCTGGTAAAGTTCCCTAGGGCCCTGTACCGTTCCGTAACTGCCTGCAAGGGTCTTTAGGCTTCCGTAGGGGCTGGTAGGGTTCCATAAAGTTCCGCGGGTTCCTGCAGAGTTCTGCAAGTGCCCGCAAGGGCCTGTAGGGGCCCACAGTGTTTCTGCCAGGTTCCGTAGAGTTCCGTAGGGGCCATATTTTTCTGTAGTGGCTGGTAGTATTCTGTAGGGGTCTGTAGGGTTCCGTAGGCGCCTGCAGTGTTCTGTAGGAGCCCATAGGGTTTTAGTGAAGTTCCGTTGTGTTGCTAAGGGTCTTGTAGAGTGCTGTTGGGTCCTGGAGTATTCTGTAGGGTTCCAGAGGGGCTCGTAGGGTTCCATCGAAATCTATAGGGTTCCCTAGGGGCCCATAGAGTCCCGTAGATTTCCGTAGGGACCTGTAGGGTTGTGTAAGTGCCCGCAGAAGTCTGTAGGAGTCTGTGGGATTCTGTAAGGTTCCAGAGGGTTCTGCAGGGTTCCGTAGGGACCCGTAGAGTTCCGTAGTGGCTGGTAAAGTTCCGTAGGGCCCTGTGGGGTTCTGTATGGACCTGTAGGGTTCCGTAGGGGCCTGCAGGGTTCCGTAAGTGCCCGCAGGTGTCTGTAGGGTTCCGTAGGGGTCTGTAGGGTTCCGTAGGCACCTGCAGTGTTCTGTAGGAGCCCATAGGGTTTTAGTGAGGTTCCGTTGTGTTGCTAAGGGTCTTGTAGAGTGCTGTCGGGTCCTGGAGTATTCTGTAGGGTTCCAGAGGGCCTCGTAGGGTTCCGTCGAAATCTGAAGGGTTCCCTAGGGGCCCGTAGAGTCCCGTAGATTGCCGTAGGGACCTGTAGGGTTGTGTAAGTGCCCGCAGGGGTTGGTAGGAGCTTGTAGGGTGCCATATGTTTCCGGAGGGTTGTGTAGGGTTCCGTAGGGGCCTGTGGTGTTCCCTAGGGGCCTGTAGAGTCTCGTACAGTTCCGTAGGGTCCTGTAGGTTTCCATAAGCGCCCGCAGAGGTCTGAAGGGGCCCGTACTGTTCCGTAAGGATCCATAGGGCTCCGTAGAGCTTCGTAGGTTCCCTAGAGGCCTCTGGAGTACCGCAGGAGCCAGTAGTGTTCTGTAGGGGCCCGTAGGGTTCCTTCCATAGGAGCTGGCAGTGTTCCATAGGGTCCTCTAGGGTTGAGTAAGTGCCCGCAGGAGTCTGTAGGAATCCGTGGGATTCTGTAAGGTTCTGGAGGGTTCTGCAGGGTTCCGTAGGGGCCCGTAGAGTTCCGTAGTGGCTGGTAAAGTTCCCTAGGGCCCTGTACCGTTCCGTAACTGCCTGCAAGGGTCTTTAGGCTTCCGTAGGGGCTGGTAGGGTTCCATAAAGTTCCGCGGGTTCCTGCAGAGTTCTGCAAGTGCCCGCAAGGGCCTGTAGGGGCCCACAGTGTTTCTGCCAGGTTCCGTAGAGTTCCGTAGGGGCCATATTTTTCTGTAGTGGCTGGTAGTATTCTGTAGGGGTCTGTAGGGTTCCGTAGGCGCCTGCAGTGTTCTGTAGGAGCCCATAGGGGTTTAGTGAGGTTCCGTTGTGTTGCTAAGGGTCTTGTAGAGTGCTGTTGGGTCCTGGAGTATTCTGTAGGGTTCCAGAGGGGCTCGTAGGGTTCCCTCGAAATCTATAGGGTTCCCTAGGGGCCCATAGAGTCCCGTAGATTTCCGTAGGGACCTGTAAGGTTGTGTAAGTGCCCGCAGAAGTCTGTGGGATTCTGTAAGGTTCCAGAGGGTTCTGCAGGGTTCCGTAGGGACCCGTAGAGTTCCGTAGTGGCTGGTAAAGTTCCGTAGGGCCCTGTGGGGTTCTGTATGGACCTGTAGGGTTCCGTAGGGGCCTGCAGGGTTCCGTAAGTGCCCGCAGGTGTCTGTAGGGTTCCGTAGGGGTCTGTAGGGTTCCGTAGGCACCTGCAGTGTTCTGTAGGAGCCCATAGGGTTTTAGTGAGGTTCCGTTGTGTTGCTAAGGGTCTTGTAGAGTGCTGTCGGGTCCTGGAGTATTCTGTAGGGTTCCAGAGGGCCTCGTAGGGTTCCGTCGAAATCTGAAGGGTTCCCTAGGGGCCCGTAGAGTCCCGTAGATTGCCGTAGGGACCTGTAGGGTTGTGTAAGTGCCCGCAGGGGTTGGTAGGAGCTTGTAGGGTTCCATAAGTTTCCAGAGGGTTGTGTAGGGTTCCGTAGGGGCCTGTGGTGTTCCCTAGGGGCCTGTAGAGTCTCGTACGGTTCCGTAGGGGCCTGTGGTGTTCCCTAGGGGCCTGTAGAGTCTCGTACAGTTCCGTAGGGTCCTGTAGCTTTCCATAAGCGCCCGCAGAGGTCTGAAGGGGCCCGTACTGTTCCATAAGGATCCATAGGGCTCCGTAGAGCTTCGTAGGTTCCCTAGAGGCCTCTGGAGTACCGCAGGAGCCAGTAGTGTTCCGTAGGGTCCTCTAGGGTTGAGTAAGTGCCCGCAGGAGTCTGTAGGAATCCATGGGATTCTGTAAGGTTCTGGAGGGTTCTGCAGGGTTCCGTAGGGGCCCGTAGAGTTCTGTAGTGGCTGGTAAAGTTCCGTAGGGCCCTGTGGGGTTCTGTATGGACCTGTAGGGTTCCGTAGGGGCCTGCAGGGTTCCGTAAGTGCCCGCAGGTGTCTGTAGGGTTCCGTAGGGGTCTGTAGTGTCCGTAGGCACCTGCAGTGTTCTGTAGGAGCCCATAGGGTTTTAGTGAGGTTCCGTTGTGTTGCTAAGGGTCTTGTAGAGTGCTGTCGGGTCCTGGAGTATTCTGTAGGGTTCCAGAGGGCCTCGTAGGGTTCCGTCGAAATCTGAAGGGTTCCCTAGGGGCCCGTAGAGTCCCGTAGATTGCCGTAGGGACCTGTAGGGTTGTGTAAGTGCCCGCAGGGGTTGGTAGGAGCTTGTAGGGTGCCATATGTTTCCGGAGGGTTGTGTAGGGTTCCGTAGGGGCCTGTGGTGTTCCCTAGGGGCCTGTAGAGTCTCGTACAGTTCCGTAGGGTCCTGTAGGTTTCCATAAGCGCCCGCAGAGGTCTGAAGGGGCCCATACTGTTCCGTAAGGATCCATAGGGCTCCGTAGAGCTTCGTAGGTTCCCTAGAGGCCTCTGGAGTACCGCAGGAGCCAGTAGTGTTCTGTAGGGGCCCGTAGGGTTCCTTCCATAGGAGCTGGCAGTGTTCCATAGGGTCCTCTAGGGTTGAGTAAGTGCCCGCAGGAGTCTGTAGGAATCCGTGGGATTCTGTAAGGTTCTGGAGGGTTCTGCAGGGTTCCGTAGGGGCCCGTAGAGTTCCGTAGTGGCTGGTAAAGTTCCCTAGGGCCCTGTACCGTTCCGTAACTGCCTGCAAGGGTCTTTAGGCTTCCGTAGGGGCTGGTAGGGTTCCATAAAGTTCCGCGGGTTCCTGCAGAGTTCTGCAAGTGCCCGCAAGGGCCTGTAGGGGCCCACAGTGTTTCTGCCAGGTTCCGTAGAGTTCCGTAGGGGCCATATTTTTCTGTAGTGGCTGGTAGTATTCTGTAGGGGTCTGTAGGGTTCCGTAGGCGCCTGCAGTGTTCTGTAGGAGCCCATAGGGGTTTAGTGAGGTTCCGTTGTGTTGCTAAGGGTCTTGTAGAGTGCTGTTGGGTCCTGGAGTATTCTGTAGGGTTCCAGAGGGGCTCGTAGGGTTCCGTCGAAATCTATAGGGTTCCCTAGGGGCCCATAGAGTCCCGTAGATTTCCGTAGGGACCTGTAGGGTTGTGTAAGTGCCCGCAGAAGTCTGTAGGAGTCTGTGGGATTCTGTAAGGTTCCAGAGGGTTCTGCAGGGTTCCGTAGGGACCCGTAGAGTTCCGTAGTGGCTGGTAAAGTTCCGTAGGGCCCTGTGGGGTTCTGTATGGACCTGTAGGGTTCCGTAGGGGCCTGCAGGGTTCCGTAAGTGCCCGCAGGTGTCTGTAGGGTTCCGTAGGGGTCTGTAGGGTTCTGTAGGCACCTGCAGTGTTCTGTAGGAGCCCATAGGGTTTTCGTGAGGTTCCGTTGTGTTGCTAAGGGTCTTGTAGAGTGCTGTCGGGTCCTGGAGTATTCTGTAGGGTTCCAGAGGGCCTCGTAGGGTTCTGTCGAAATCTGAAGGGTTCCCTAGGGGCCCGTAGAGTCCCGTAGATTGCCGTAGGGACCTGTAGGGTTGTGTAAGTGCCCGCAGGGGTTGGTAGGAGCTTGTAGGGTGCCATATGTTTCCGGAGGGTTGTGTAGGGTTCCGTAGGGGCCTGTGGTGTTCCCTAGGGGCCTGTAGAGTCTCGTACAGTTCCGTAGGGTCCTGTAGGTTTCCATAAGCGCCCGCAGAGGTCTGAAGGGGCCCGTACTGTTCCGTAAGGATCCATAGGGCTCCGTAGAGCTTCGTAGGTTCCCTAGAGGCCTCTGGAGTACCGCAGGAGCCAGTAGTGTTCTGTAGGGGCCCGTAGGGTTCCTTCCATAGGAGCTGGCAGTGTTCCATAGGGTCCTCTAGGGTTGAGTAAGTGCCCGCAGGAGTCTGTAGGAATCCGTGGGATTCTGTAAGGTTCTGGAGGGTTCTGCAGGGTTCCGTAGGGGCCCGTAGAGTTCCGTAGTGGCTGGTAAAGTTCCCTAGGGCCCTGTACCGTTCCGTAACTGCCTGCAAGGGTCTTTAGGCTTCCGTAGGGGCTGGTAGGGTTCCATAAAGTTCCGCGGGTTCCTGCAGAGTTCTGCAAGTGCCCGCAAGGGCCTGTAGGGGCCCACAGTGTTTCTGCCAGGTTCCGTAGAGTTCCGTAGGGGCCATATTTTTCTGTAGTGGCTGGTAGTATTCTGTAGGGGTCTGTAGGGTTCCGTAGGCGCCTGCAGTGTTCTGTAGGAGCCCATAGGGTTTTAGTGAAGTTCCGTTGTGTTGCTAAGGGTCTTGTAGAGTGCTGTTGGGTCCTGGAGTATTCTGTAGGGTTCCAGAGGGGCTCGTAGGGTTCCATCGAAATCTATAGGGTTCCCTAGGGGCCCATAGAGTCCCGTAGATTTCCGTAGGGACCTGTAGGGTTGTGTAAGTGCCCGCAGAAGTCTGTAGGAGTCTGTGGGATTCTGTAAGGTTCCAGAGGGTTCTGCAGGGTTCCGTAGGGACCCGTAGAGTTCTGTAGTGGCTGGTAAAGTTCCGTAGGGCCCTGTGGGGTTCTGTATGGACCTGTAGGGTTCCGTAGGGGCCTGCAGGGTTCCGTAAGTGCCCGCAGGTGTCTGTAGGGTTCCGTAGGGGTCTGTAGGGTTCCGTAGGCACCTGCAGTGTTCTGTAGGAGCCCATAGGGTTTTAGTGAGGTTCCGTTGTGTTGCTAAGGGTCTTGTAGAGTGCTGTCGGGTCCTGGAGTATTCTGTAGGGTTCCAGAGGGCCTCGTAGGGTTCCGTCGAAATCTGAAGGGTTCCCTAGGGGCCCGTAGAGTCCCGTAGATTGCCGTAGGGACCTGTAGGGTTGTGTAAGTGCCCGCAGGGGTTGGTAGGAGCTTGTAGGGTGCCATATGTTTCCGGAGGGTTGTGTAGGGTTCCGTAGGGGCCTGTGGTGTTCCCTAGGGGCCTGTAGAGTCTCGTACAGTTCCGTAGGGTCCTGTAGGTTTCCATAAGCGCCCGCAGAGGTCTGAAGGGGCCCGTACTGTTCCGTAAGGATCCATAGGGCTCCGTAGAGCTTCGTAGGTTCCCTAGAGGCCTCTGGAGTACCGCAGGAGCCAGTAGTGTTCTGTAGGGGCCCGTAGGGTTCCTTCCATAGGAGCTGGCAGTGTTCCATAGGGTCCTCTAGGGTTGAGTAAGTGCCCGCAGGAGTCTGTAGGAATCCGTGGGATTCTGTAAGGTTCTGGAGGGTTCTGCAGGGTTCCGTAGGGGCCCGTAGAGTTCCGTAGTGGCTGGTAAAGTTCCCTAGGGCCCTGTACCGTTCCGTAACTGCCTGCAAGGGTCTTTAGGCTTCCGTAGGGGCTGGTAGGGTTCCATAAAGTTCCGCGGGTTCCTGCAGAGTTCTGCAAGTGCCCGCAAGGGCCTGTAGGGGCCCACAGTGTTTCTGCCAGGTTCCGTAGAGTTCCGTAGGGGCCATATTTTTCTGTAGTGGCTGGTAGTATTCTGTAGGGGTCTGTAGGGTTCCGTAGGCGCCTGCAGTGTTCTGTAGGAGCCCATAGGGGTTTAGTGAGGTTCCGTTGTGTTGCTAAGGGTCTTGTAGAGTGCTGTTGGGTCCTGGAGTATTCTGTAGGGTTCCAGAGGGGCTCGTAGGGTTCCCTCGAAATCTATAGGGTTCCCTAGGGGCCCATAGAGTCCCGTAGATTTCCGTAGGGACCTGTAGGGTTGTGTAAGTGCCCGCAGAAGTCTGTAGGAGTCTGTGGGATTCTGTAAGGTTCCAGAGGGTTCTGCAGGGTTCCGTAGGGACCCGTAGAGTTCCGTAGTGGCTGGTAAAGTTCCGTAGGGCCCTGTGGGGTTCTGTATGGACCTGTAGGGTTCCGTAGGGGCCTGCAGGGTTCCGTAAGTGCCCGCAGGTGTCTGTAGGGTTCCGTAGGGGTCTGTAGGGTTCCGTAGGCACCTGCAGTGTTCTGTAGGAGCCCATAGGGTTTTCGTGAGGTTCCGTTGTGTTGCTAAGGGTCTTGTAGAGTGCTGTCGGGTCCTGGAGTATTCTGTAGGGTTCCAGAGGGCCTCGTAGGGTTCCGTCGAAATCTGAAGGGTTCCCTAGGGGCCCGTAGAGTCCCGTAGATTGCCGTAGGGACCTGTAGGGTTGTGTAAGTGCCCGCAGGGGTTGGTAGGAGCTTGTAGGGTGCCATATGTTTCCGGAGGGTTGTGTAGGGTTCCGTAGGGGCCTGTGGTGTTCCCTAGGGGCCTGTAGAGTCTCGTACAGTTCCGTAGGGTCCTGTAGGTTTCCATAAGCACCCGCAGAGGTCTGAAGGGGCCCGTACTGTTCCGTAAGGATCCATAGGGCTCCGTAGAGCTTCGTAGGTTCCCTAGAGGCCTCTGGAGTACCGCAGGAGCCAGTAGTGTTCTGTAGGGGCCCGTAGGGTTCCTTCCATAGGAGCTGGCAGTGTTCCATAGGGTCCTCTAGGGTTGAGTAAGTGCCCGCAGGAGTCTGTAGGAATCCGTGGGATTCTGTAAGGTTCTGGAGGGTTCTGCAGGGTTCCGTAGGGGCCCGTAGAGTTCCGTAGTGGCTGGTAAAGTTCCCTAGGGCCCTGTACCGTTCCGTAACTGCCTGCAAGGGTCTTTAGGCTTCCGTAGGGGCTGGTAGGGTTCCATAAAGTTCCGCGGGTTCCTGCAGAGTTCTGCAAGTGCCCGCAAGGGCCTGTAGGGGCCCACAGTGTTTCTGCCAGGTTCCGTAGAGTTCCGTAGGGGCCATATTTTTCTGTAGTGGCTGGTAGTATTCTGTAGGGGTCTGTAGGGTTCCGTAGGCACCTGCAGTGTTCTGTAGGAGCCCATAGGGGTTTAGTGAGGTTCCGTTGTGTTGCTAAGGGTCTTGTAGAGTGCTGTCGGGTCCTGGAGTATTCTGTAGGGTTCCAGAGGGGCTCGTAGGGTTCCCTCGAAATCTATAGGGTTCCCTAGGGGCCCATAGAGTCCCGTAGATTTCCGTAGGGACCTGTAGGGTTGTGTAAGTGCCCGCAGAAGTGTGTAGGAGTCTGTGGGATTCTGTAAGGTTCCAGAGGGTTCTGCAGGGTTCCGTAGGGACCCGTAGAGTTCCGTAGTGGCTGGTAAAGTTCCGTAGGGCCCTGTGGGGTTCTGTATGGACCTGTAGGGTTCCGTAGGGGCCTGCAGGGTTCCGTAAGTGCCCGCAGGTGTCTGTAGGGTTCCGTAGGGGTCTGTAGGGTTCCGTAGGCACCTGCAGTGTTCTGTAGGAGCCCATAGGGTTTTAGTGAGGTTCCGTTGTGTTGCTAAGGGTCTTGTAGAGTGCTGTCGGGTCCTGGAGTATTCTGTAGGGTTCCAGAGGGCCTCGTAGGGTTCCGTCGAAATCTGAAGGGTTCCCTAGGGGCCCGTAGAGTCCCGTAGATTGCCGTAGGGACCTGTAGGGTTGTGTAAGTGCCCGCAGGGGTTGGTAGGAGCTTGTAGGGTGCCATATGTTTCCGGAGGGTTGTGTAGGGTTCCGTAGGGGCCTGTGGTGTTCCCTAGGGGCCTGTAGAGTCTCGTACAGTTCCGTAGGGTCCTGTAGGTTTCCATAAGCGCCCGCAGAGGTCTGAAGGGGCCCGTACTGTTCCGTAAGGATCCATAGGGCTCCGTAGAGCTTCGTAGGTTCCCTAGAGGCCTCTGGAGTACCGCAGGAGCCAGTAGTGTTCTGTAGGGGCCCGTAGGGTTCCTTCCATAGGAGCTGGCAGTGTTCCATAGGGTCCTCTAGGGTTGAGTAAGTGCCCGCAGGAGTCTGTAGGAATCCGTGGGATTCTGTAAGGTTCTGGAGGGTTCTGCAGGGTTCCGTAGGGGCCCGTAGAGTTCCGTAGTGGCTGGTAAAGTTCCCTAGGGCCCTGTACCGTTCCGTAACTGCCTGCAAGGGTCTTTAGGCTTCCGTAGGGGCTGGTAGGGTTCCATAAAGTTCCGCGGGTTCCTGCAGAGTTCTGCAAGTGCCCGCAAGGGCCTGTAGGGGCCCACAGTGTTTCTGCCAGGTTCCGTAGAGTTCCGTAGGGGCCATATTTTTCTGTAGTGGCTGGTAGTATTCTGTAGGGGTCTGTAGGGTTCCGTAGGCGCCTGCAGTGTTCTGTAGGAGCCCATAGGGTTTTAGTGAAGTTCCGTTGTGTTGCTAAGGGTCTTGTAGAGTGCTGTTGGGTCCTGGAGTATTCTGTAGGGTTCCAGAGGGGCTCGTAGGGTTCCATCGAAATCTATAGGGTTCCCTAGGGGCCCATAGAGTCCCGTAGATTTCCGTAGGGACCTGTAGGGTTGTGTAAGTGCCCGCAGAAGTCTGTAGGAGTCTGTGGGATTCTGTAAGGTTCCAGAGGGTTCTGCAGGGTTCCGTAGGGACCCGTAGAGTTCCGTAGTGGCTGGTAAAGTTCCGTAGGGCCCTGTGGGGTTCTGTATGGACCTGTAGGGTTCCGTAGGGGCCTGCAGGGTTCCGTAAGTGCCCGCAGGTGTCTGTAGGGTTCCGTAGGGGTCTGTAGGGTTCCATAGGCACCTGCAGTGTTCTGTAGGAGCCCATAGGGTTTTAGTGAGGTTCCGTTGTGTTGCTAAGGGTCTTGTAGAGTGCTGTCGGGTCCTGGAGTATTCTGTAGGGTTCCAGAGGGCCTCGTAGGGTTCCGTCGAAATCTGAAGGGTTCCCTAGGGGCCCGTAGAGTCCCGTAGATTGCCGTAGGGACCTGTAGGGTTGTGTAAGTGCCCGCAGGGGTTGGTAGGAGCTTGTAGGGTGCCATATGTTTCCGGAGGGTTGTGTAGGGTTCCGTAGGGGCCTGTGGTGTTCCCTAGGGGCCTGTAGAGTCTCGTACAGTTCCGTAGGGTCCTGTAGGTTTCCATAAGCGCCCGCAGAGGTCTGAAGGGGCCCGTACTGTTCCGTAAGGATCCATAGGGCTCCGTAGAGCTTCGTAGGTTCCCTAGAGGCCTCTGGAGTACCGCAGGAGCCAGTAGTGTTCTGTAGGGGCCCGTAGGGTTCCTTCCATAGGAGCTGGCAGTGTTCCATAGGGTCCTCTAGGGTTGAGTAAGTGCCCGCAGGAGTCTGTAGGAATCCGTGGGATTCTGTAAGGTTCTGGAGGGTTCTGCAGGGTTCCGTAGGGGCCCGTAGAGTTCCGTAGTGGCTGGTAAAGTTCCCTAGGGCCCTGTACCGTTCCGTAACTGCCTGCAAGGGTCTTTAGGCTTCCGTAGGGGCTGGTAGGGTTCCATAAAGTTCCGCGGGTTCCTGCAGAGTTCTGCAAGTGCCCGCAAGGGCCTGTAGGGGCCCACAGTGTTTCTGCCAGGTTCCGTAGAGTTCCGTAGGGGCCATATTTTTCTGTAGTGGCTGGTAGTATTCTGTAGGGGTCTGTAGGGTTCCGTAGGCGCCTGCAGTGTTCTGTAGGAGCCCATAGGGGTTTAGTGAGGTTCCGTTGTGTTGCTAAGGGTCTTGTAGAGTGCTGTCGGGTCCTGGAGTATTCTGTAGGGTTCCAGAGGGGCTCGTAGGGTTCCGTCGAAATCTATAGGGTTCCCTAGGGGCCCATAGAGTCCCGTAGATTTCCGTAGGGACCTGTAGGGTTGTGTAAGTGCCCGCAGAAGTGTGTAGGAGTCTGTGGGATTCTGTAAGGTTCCAGAGGGTTCTGCAGGGTTCCGTAGGGACCCGTAGAGTTCCGTAGTGGCTGGTAAAGTTCCGTAGGGCCCTGTGGGGTTCTGTATGGACCTGTAGGGTTCCGTAGGGGCCTGCAGGGTTCCGTAAGTGCCCGCAGGTGTCTGTAGGGTTCCGTAGGGGTCTGTAGGGTTCCGTAGGCACCTGCAGTGTTCTGTAGGAGCCCATAGGGTTTTAGTGAGGTTCCGTTGTGTTGCTAAGGGTCTTGTAGAGTGCTGTCGGGTCCTGGAGTATTCTGTAGGGTTCCAGAGGGCCTCGTAGGGTTCCGTCGAAATCTGAAGGGTTCCCTAGGGGCCCGTAGAGTCCCGTAGATTGCCGTAGGGACCTGTAGGGTTGTGTAAGTGCCCGCAGGGGTTGGTAGGAGCTTGTAGGGTGCCATATGTTTCCGGAGGGTTGTGTAGGGTTCCGTAGGGGCCTGTGGTGTTCCCTAGGGGCCTGTAGAGTCTCGTACAGTTCCGTAGGGTCCTGTAGGTTTCCATAAGCGCCCGCAGAGGTCTGAAGGGGCCCGTACTGTTCCGTAAGGATCCATAGGGCTCCGTAGAGCTTCGTAGGTTCCCTAGAGGCCTCTGGAGTACCGCAGGAGCCAGTAGTGTTCTGTAGGGGCCCGTAGGGTTCCTTCCATAGGAGCTGGCAGTGTTCCATAGGGTCCTCTAGGGTTGAGTAAGTGCCCGCAGGAGTCTGTAGGAATCCGTGGGATTCTGTAAGGTTCTGGAGGGTTCTGCAGGGTTCCGTAGGGGCCCGTAGAGTTCCGTAGTGGCTGGTAAAGTTCCCTAGGGCCCTGTACCGTTCCGTAACTGCCTGCAAGGGTCTTTAGGCTTCCGTAGGGGCTGGTAGGGTTCCATAAAGTTCCGCGGGTTCCTGCAGAGTTCTGCAAGTGCCCGCAAGGGCCTGTAGGGGCCCACAGTGTTTCTGCCAGGTTCCGTAGAGTTCCGTAGGGGCCATATTTTTCTGTAGTGGCTGGTAGTATTCTGTAGGGGTCTGTAGGGTTCCGTAGGCGCCTGCAGTGTTCTGTAGGAGCCCATAGGGTTTTAGTGAAGTTCCGTTGTGTTGCTAAGGGTCTTGTAGAGTGCTGTTGGGTCCTGGAGTATTCTGTAGGGTTCCAGAGGGGCTCGTAGGGTTCCATCGAAATCTATAGGGTTCCCTAGGGGCCCATAGAGTCCCGTAGATTTCCGTAGGGACCTGTAGGGTTGTGTAAGTGCCCGCAGAAGTCTGTAGGAGTCTGTGGGATTCTGTAAGGTTCCAGAGGGTTCTGCAGGGTTCCGTAGGGACCCGTAGAGTTCCGTAGTGGCTGGTAAAGTTCCGTAGGGCCCTGTGGGGTTCTGTATGGACCTGTAGGGTTCCGTAGGGGCCTGCAGGGTTCCGTAAGTGCCCGCAGGTGTCTGTAGGGTTCCGTAGGGGTCTGTAGGGTTCCGTAGGCACCTGCAGTGTTCTGTAGGAGCCCATAGGGTTTTAGTGAGGTTCCGTTGTGTTGCTAAGGGTCTTGTAGAGTGCTGTCGGGTCCTGGAGTATTCTGTAGGGTTCCAGAGGGCCTCGTAGGGTTCCGTCGAAATCTGAAGGGTTCCCTAGGGGCCCGTAGAGTCCCGTAGATTGCCGTAGGGACCTGTAGGGTTGTGTAAGTGCCCGCAGGGGTTGGTAGGAGCTTGTAGGGTGCCATATGTTTCCGGAGGGTTGTGTAGGGTTCCGTAGGGGCCTGTGGTGTTCCCTAGGGGCCTGTAGAGTCTCGTACAGTTCCGTAGGGTCCTGTAGGTTTCCATAAGCGCCCGCAGAGGTCTGAAGGGGCCCGTACTGTTCCGTAAGGATCCATAGGGCTCCGTAGAGCTTCGTAGGTTCCCTAGAGGCCTCTGGAGTACCGCAGGAGCCAGTAGTGTTCTGTAGGGGCCCGTAGGGTTCCTTCCATAGGAGCTGGCAGTGTTCCATAGGGTCCTCTAGGGTTGAGTAAGTGCCCGCAGGAGTCTGTAGGAATCCGTGGGATTCTGTAAGGTTCTGGAGGGTTCTGCAGGGTTCCGCAGGGGCCCGTAGAGTTCCGTAGTGGCTGGTAAAGTTCCCTAGGGCCCTGTACCGTTCCGTAACTGCCTGCAAGGGTCTTTAGGCTTCCGTAGGGGCTGGTAGGGTTCCATAAAGTTCCGCGGGTTCCTGCAGAGTTCTGCAAGTGCCCGCAAGGGCCTGTAGGGGCCCACAGTGTTTCTGCCAGGTTCCGTAGAGTTCCGTAGGGGCCATATTTTTCTGTAGTGGCTGGTAGTATTCTGTAGGGGTCTGTAGGGTTCCGTAGGCGCCTGCAGTGTTCTGTAGGAGCCCATAGGGGTTTAGTGAGGTTCCGTTGTGTTGCTAAGGGTCTTGTAGAGTGCTGTCGGGTCCTGGAGTATTCTGTAGGGTTCCAGAGGGGCTCGTAGGGTTCCATCGAAATCTATAGGGTTCCCTAGGGGCCCATAGAGTCCCGTAGATTTCCGTAGGGACCTGTAGGGTTGTGTAAGTGCCCGCAGAAGTCTGTGGGATTCTGTAAGGTTCCGGAGGGTTCTGCAGGGTTCCGTAGGGACCCGTAGAGTTCTGTAGTGGCTGGTAAAGTTCCGTAGGGCCCTGTGGGGTTCTGTATGGACCTGTAGGGTTCCGTAGGGGCCTGCAGGGTTCCGTAAGTGCCCGCAGGTGTCTGTAGGGTTCCGTAGGGGTCTGTAGGGTTCCGTAGGCACCTGCAGTGTTCTGTAGGAGCCCATAGGGTTTTAGTGAGGTTCCGTTGTGTTGCTAAGGGTCTTGTAGAGTGCTGTCGGGTCCTGGAGTATTCTGTAGGGTTCCAGAGGGCCTCGTAGGGTTCCGTCGAAATCTGAAGGGTTCCCTAGGGGCCCGTAGAGTCCCGTAGATTGCCGTAGGGACCTGTAGGGTTGTGTAAGTGCTCGCAGGGGTTGGTAGGAGCTTGTAGGGTTCCATAAGTTTCCAGAGGGTTGTGTAGGGTTCCGTAGGGGCCTGTGGTGTTCCCTAGGGGCCTGTAGAGTCTCGTACGGTTCCGTAGGGGCCTGTGGTGTTCCCTAGGGGCCTGTAGAGTCTCGTACAGTTCCGTAGGGTCCTGTAGGTTTCCATAAGCGCCCGCAGAGGTCTGAAGGGGCCCGTACTGTTCCGTAAGGATCCATAGGGCTCCGTAGAGCTTCGTAGGTTCCCTAGAGGCCTCTGGAGTACCGCAGGAGCCAGTAGTGTTCTGTAGGGGCCCGTAGGGTTCCTTCCATAGGAGCTGGCAGTGTTCCATAGGGTCCTCTAGGGTTGAGTAAGTGCCCGCAGGAGTCTGTAGGAATCCGTGGGATTCTGTAAGGTTCTGGAGGGTTCTGCAGGGTTCCGTAGGGGCCCGTAGAGTTCCGTAGTGGCTGGTAAAGTTCCCTAGGGCTCTGTACCGTTCCGTAACTGCCTGCAAGGGTCTTTAGGCTTCCGTAGGGGCTGGTAGGGTTCCATAAAGTTCCGCGGGTTCCTGCAGAGTTCTGCAAGTGCCCGCAAGGGCCTGTAGGGGCCCACAGTGTTTCTGCCAGGTTCCGTAGAGTTCCGTAGGGGCTATATTTTTCTGTAGTGGCTGGTAGTATTCTGTAGGGGTCTGTAGGGTTCCGTAGGCGCCTGCAGTGTTCTGTAGGAGCCCATAGGGGTTTAGTGAGGTTCCGTTGTGTTGCTAAGGGTCTTGTAGAGTGCTGTCGGGTCCTGGAGTATTCTGTAGGGTTCCAGAGGGGCTCGTAGGGTTCCGTCGAAATCTATAGGGTTCCCTAGGGGCCCATAGAGTCCCGTAGATTTCCGTAGGGACCTGTAGGGTTGTGTAAGTGCCCGCAGAAGTCTGTGGGATTCTGTAAGGTTCCGGAGGGTTCTGCAGGGTTCCGTAGGGACCCGTAGAGTTCCGTAGTGGCTGGTAAAGTTCCGTAGGGCCCTGTGGGGTTCTGTATGGACCTGTAGGGTTCCGTAGGGGCCTGCAGGGTTCCGTAAGTGCCCGCAGGTGTCTGTAGGGTTCCGTAGGGGTCTGTAGGGTTCCGTAGGCACCTGCAGTGTTCTGTAGGAGCCCATAGGGTTTTAGTGAGGTTCCGTTGTGTTGCTAAGGGTCTTGTAGAGTGCTGTCGGGTCCTGGAGTATTCTGTAGGGTTCCAGAGGGCCTCGTAGGGTTCCGTCGAAATCTGAAGGGTTCCCTAGGGGCCCGTAGAGTCCCGTAGATTGCCGTAGGGACCTGTAGGGTTGTGTAAGTGCTCGCAGGGGTTGGTAGGAGCTTGTAGGGTTCCATAAGTTTCCAGAGGGTTGTGTAGGGTTCCGTAGGGGCCTGTGGTGTTCCCTAGGGGCCTGTAGAGTCTCGTACGGTTCCGTAGGGGCCTGTGGTGTTCCCTAGGGGCCTGTAGAGTCTCGTACAGTTCCGTAGGGTCCTGTAGGTTTCCATAAGCGCCCGCAGAGGTCTGAAGGGGCCCGTACTGTTCCGTAAGGATCCATAGGGCTCCGTAGAGCTTCGTAGGTTCCCTAGAGGCCTCTGGAGTACCGCAGGAGCCAGTAGTGTTCTGTAGGGGCCCGTAGGGTTCCTTCCATAGGAGCTGGCAGTGTTCCATAGGGTCCTCTAGGGTTGAGTAAGTGCCCGCAGGAGTCTGTAGGAATCCGTGGGATTCTGTAAGGTTCTGGAGGGTTCTGCAGGGTTCCGTAGGGGCCCGTAGAGTTCCGTAGTGGCTGGTAAAGTTCCCTAGGGCCCTGTACCGTTCCGTAACTGCCTGCAAGGGTCTTTAGGCTTCCGTAGGGGCTGGTAGGGTTCCATAAAGTTCCGCGGGTTCCTGCAGAGTTCTGCAAGTGCCCGCAAGGGCCTGTAGGGGCCCACAGTGTTTCTGCCAGGTTCCGTAGAGTTCCGTAGGGGCCATATTTTTCTGTAGTGGCTGGTAGTATTCTGTAGGGGTCTGTAGGGTTCCGTAGGCGCCTGCAGTGTTCTGTAGGAGCCCATAGGGTTTTAGTGAAGTTCCGTTGTGTTGCTGAGGGTCTTGTAGAGTGCTGTCGGGTCCTGGAGTATTCTGTAGGGTTCCAGAGGGGCTCGTAGGGTTCCATCGAAATCTATAGGGTTCCCTAGGGGCCCATAGAGTCCCGTAGATTTCCGTAGGGACCTGTAGGGTTGTGTAAGTGCCCGCAGAAGTCTGTAGGAGTCTGTGGGATTCTGTAAGGTTCCAGAGGGTTCTGCAGGGTTCCGTAGGGACCCGTAGAGTTCCGTAGTGGCTGGTAAAGTTCCGTAGGGCCCTGTGGGGTTCTGTATGGACCTGTAGGGTTCCGTAGGGGCCTGCAGGGTTCCGTAAGTGCCCGCAGGTGTCTGTAGGGTTCCGTAGGGGTCTGTAGGGTTCCGTAGGCACCTGCAGTGTTCTGTAGGAGCCCATAGGGTTTTAGTGAGGTTCCGTTGTGTTGCTAAGGGTCTTGTAGAGTGCTGTCGGGTCCTGGAGTATTCTGTAGGGTTCCAGAGGGCCTCGTAGGGTTCCGTCGAAATCTGAAGGGTTCCCTAGGGGCCCGTAGAGTCCCGTAGATTGCCGTAGGGACCTGTAGGGTTGTGTAAGTGCCCGCAGGGGTTGGTAGGAGCTTGTAGGGTGCCATATGTTTCCGGAGGGTTGTGTAGGGTTCCGTAGGGGCCTGTGGTGTTCCCTAGGGGCCTGTAGAGTCTCGTACAGTTCCGTAGGGTCCTGTAGGTTTCCATAAGCGCCCGCAGAGGTCTGAAGGGGCCCGTACTGTTCCGTAAGGATCCATAGGGCTCCGTAGAGCTTCGTAGGTTCCCTAGAGGCCTCTGGAGTACCGCAGGAGCCAGTAGTGTTCTGTAGGGGCCCGTAGGGTTCCTTCCATAGGAGCTGGCAGTGTTCCATAGGGTCCTCTAGGGTTGAGTAAGTGCCCGCAGGAGTCTGTAGGAATCCGTGGGATTCTGTAAGGTTCTGGAGGGTTCTGCAGGGTTCCGTAGGGGCCCGTAGAGTTCCGTAGTGGCTGGTAAAGTTCCCTAGGGCCCTGTACCGTTCCGTAACTGCCTGCAAGGGTCTTTAGGCTTCCGTAGGGGCTGGTAGGGTTCCATAAAGTTCCGCGGGTTCCTGCAGAGTTCTGCAAGTGCCCGCAAGGGCCTGTAGGGGCCCACAGTGTTTCTGCCAGGTTCCGTAGAGTTCCGTAGGGGCCATATTTTTCTGTAGTGGCTGGTAGTATTCTGTAGGGGTCTGTAGGGTTCCGTAGGCGCCTGCAGTGTTCTGTAGGAGCCCATAGGGGTTTAGTGAGGTTCCGTTGTGTTGCTAAGGGTCTTGTAGAGTGCTGTCGGGTCCTGGAGCATTCTGTAGGGTTCCAGAGGGGCTCGTAGGGTTCCATCGAAATCTATAGGGTTCCCTAGGGGCCCATAGAGTCCCGTAGATTTCCGTAGGGACCTGTAGGGTTGTGTAAGTGCCCGCAGAAGTCTGTGGGATTCTGTAAGGTTCCGGAGGGTTCTGCAGGGTTCCGTAGGGACCCGTAGAGTTCTGTAGTGGCTGGTAAAGTTCCGTAGGGCCCTGTGGGGTTCTGTATGGACCTGTAGGGTTCCGTAGGGGCCTGCAGGGTTCCGTAAGTGCCCGCAGGTGTCTGTAGGGTTCCGTAGGGGTCTGTAGGGTTCCGTAGGCACCTGCAGTGTTCTGTAGGAGCCCATAGGGTTTTAGTGAGGTTCCGTTGTGTTGCTAAGGGTCTTGTAGAGTGCTGTCGGGTCCTGGAGTATTCTGTAGGGTTCCAGAGGGCCTCGTAGGGTTCCGTCGAAATCTGAAGGGTTCCCTAGGGGCCCGTAGAGTCCCGTAGATTGCCGTAGGGACCTGTAGGGTTGTGTAAGTGCTCGCAGGGGTTGGTAGGAGCTTGTAGGGTTCCATAAGTTTCCAGAGGGTTGTGTAGGGTTCCGTAGGGGCCTGTGGTGTTCCCTAGGGGCCTGTAGAGTCTCGTACGGTTCCGTAGGGGCCTGTGGTGTTCCCTAGGGGCCTGTAGAGTCTCGTACAGTTCCGTAGGGTCCTGTAGGTTTCCATAAGCGCCCGCAGAGGTCTGAAGGGGCCCGTACTGTTCCGTAAGGATCCATAGGGCTCCGTAGAGCTTCGTAGGTTCCCTAGAGGCCTCTGGAGTACCGCAGGAGCCAGTAGTGTTCTGTAGGGGCCCGTAGGGTTCCTTCCATAGGAGCTGGCAGTGTTCCATAGGGTCCTCTAGGGTTGAGTAAGTGCCCGCAGGAGTCTGTAGGAATCCGTGGGATTCTGTAAGGTTCTGGAGGGTTCTGCAGGGTTCCGTAGGGGCCCGTAGAGTTCCGTAGTGGCTGGTAAAGTTCCCTAGGGCTCTGTACCGTTCCGTAACTGCCTGCAAGGGTCTTTAGGCTTCCGTAGGGGCTGGTAGGGTTCCATAAAGTTCCGCGGGTTCCTGCAGAGTTCTGCAAGTGCCCGCAAGGGCCTGTAGGGGCCCACAGTGTTTCTGCCAGGTTCCGTAGAGTTCCGTAGGGGCTATATTTTTCTGTAGTGGCTGGTAGTATTCTGTAGGGGTCTGTAGGGTTCCGTAGGCGCCTGCAGTGTTCTGTAGGAGCCCATAGGGGTTTAGTGAGGTTCCGTTGTGTTGCTAAGGGTCTTGTAGAGTGCTGTCGGGTCCTGGAGTATTCTGTAGGGTTCCAGAGGGGCTCGTAGGGTTCCGTCGAAATCTATAGGGTTCCCTAGGGGCCCATAGAGTCCCGTAGATTTCCGTAGGGACCTGTAGGGTTGTGTAAGTGCCCGCAGAAGTCTGTGGGATTCTGTAAGGTTCCGGAGGGTTCTGCAGGGTTCCGTAGGGACCCGTAGAGTTCCGTAGTGGCTGGTAAAGTTCCGTAGGGCCCTGTGGGGTTCTGTATGGACCTGTAGGGTTCCGTAGGGGCCTGCAGGGTTCCGTAAGTGCCCGCAGGTGTCTGTAGGGTTCCGTAGGGGTCTGTAGGGTTCCGTAGGCACCTGCAGTGTTCTGTAGGAGCCCATAGGGTTTTAGTGAGGTTCCGTTGTGTTGCTAAGGGTCTTGTAGAGTGCTGTCGGGTCCTGGAGTATTCTGTAGGGTTCCAGAGGGCCTCGTAGGGTTCCGTCGAAATCTGAAGGGTTCCCTAGGGGCCCGTAGAGTCCCGTAGATTGCCGTAGGGACCTGTAGGGTTGTGTAAGTGCTCGCAGGGGTTGGTAGGAGCTTGTAGGGTTCCATAAGTTTCCAGAGGGTTGTGTAGGGTTCCGTAGGGGCCTGTGGTGTTCCCTAGGGGCCTGTAGAGTCTCGTACGGTTCCGTAGGGGCCTGTGGTGTTCCCTAGGGGCCTGTAGAGTCTCGTACAGTTCCGTAGGGTCCTGTAGGTTTCCATAAGCGCCCGCAGAGGTCTGAAGGGGCCCGTACTGTTCCGTAAGGATCCATAGGGCTCCGTAGAGCTTCGTAGGTTCCCTAGAGGCCTCTGGAGTACGGCAGGAGCCAGTAGTGTTCTGTAGGGGCCCGTAGGGTTCCTTCCATAGGAGCTGGCAGTGTTCCGTAGGGTCCTCTAGGGTTGAGTAAGTGCCCGCAGGAGTCTGTAGGAATCCGTGGGATTCTGTAAGGTTCTGGAGGGTTCTGCAGGGTTCCGTAGGGGCCCGTAGAGTTCCGTAGTGGCTGGTAAAGTTCCCTAGGGCCCTGTACCGTTCCGTAACTGCCTGCAAGGGTCTTTAGGCTTCCGTAGGGGCTGGTAGGGTTCCATAAAGTTCCGCGGGTTCCTGCAGAGTTCTGCAAGTGCCCGCAAGGGCCTGTAGGGGCCCACAGTGTTTCTGCCAGGTTCCGTAGAGTTCCGTAGGGGCCATATTTTTCTGTAGTGGCTGGTAGTATTCTGTAGGGGTCTGTAGGGTTCCGTAGGCGCCTGCAGTGTTCTGTAGGAGCCCATAGGGTTTTAGTGAAGTTCCGTTGTGTTGCTAAGGGTCTTGTAGAGTGCTGTTGGGTCCTGGAGTATTCTGTAGGGTTCCAGAGGGGCTCGTAGGGTTCCATCGAAATCTATAGGGTTCCCTAGGGGCCCATAGAGTCCCGTAGATTTCCGTAGGGACCTGTAGGGTTGTGTAAGTGCCCGCAGAAGTCTGTAGGAGTCTGTGGGATTCTGTAAGGTTCCAGAGGGTTCTGCAGGGTTCCGTAGGGACCCGTAGAGTTCCGTAGTGGCTGGTAAAGTTCCGTAGGGCCCTGTGGGGTTCTGTATGGACCTGTAGGGTTCCGTAGGGGCCTGCAGGGTTCCGTAAGTGCCCGCAGGTGTCTGTAGGGTTCCGTAGGGGTCTGTAGGGTTCCGTAGGCACCTGCAGTGTTCTGTAGGAGCCCATAGGGTTTTAGTGAGGTTCCGTTGTGTTGCTAAGGGTCTTGTAGAGTGCTGTCGGGTCCTGGAGTATTCTGTAGGGTTCCAGAGGGCCTCGTAGGGTTCCGTCGAAATCTGAAGGGTTCCCTAGGGGCCCGTAGAGTCCCGTAGATTGCCGTAGGGACCTGTAGGGTTGTGTAAGTGCCCGCAGGGGTTGGTAGGAGCTTGTAGGGTGCCATATGTTTCCGGAGGGTTGTGTAGGGTTCCGTAGGGGCCTGTGGTGTTCCCTAGGGGCCTGTAGAGTCTCGTACAGTTCCGTAGGGTCCTGTAGGTTTCCATAAGCGCCCGCAGAGGTCTGAAGGGGCCCGTACTGTTCCGTAAGGATCCATAGGGCTCCGTAGAGCTTCGTAGGTTCCCTAGAGGCCTCTGGAGTACCGCAGGAGCCAGTAGTGTTCTGTAGGGGCCCGTAGGGTTCCTTCCATAGGAGCTGGCAGTGTTCCATAGGGTCCTCTAGGGTTGAGTAAGTGCCCGCAGGAGTCTGTAGGAATCCGTGGGATTCTGTAAGGTTCTGGAGGGTTCTGCAGGGTTCTGTAGGGGCCCGTAGAGTTCCGTAGTGGCTGGTAAAGTTCCCTAGGGCCCTGTACCGTTCCGTAACTGCCTGCAAGGGTCTTTAGGCTTCCGTAGGGGCTGGTAGGGTTCCATAAAGTTCCGCGGGTTCCTGCAGAGTTCTGCAAGTGCCCGCAAGGGCCTGTAGGGGCCCACAGTGTTTCTGCCAGGTTCCGTAGAGTTCCGTAGGGGCCATATTTTTCTGTAGTGGCTGGTAGTATTCTGTAGGGGTCTGTAGGGTTCCGTAGGTGCCTGCAGTGTTCTGTAGGAGCCCATAGGGGTTTAGTGAGGTTCCGTTGTGTTGCTAAGGGTCTTGTAGAGTGCTGTCGGGTCCTGGAGTATTCTGTAGGGTTCCAGAGGGGCTCGTAGGGTTCCATCGAAATCTATAGGGTTCCCTAGGGGCCCATAGAGTCCCGTAGATTTCCGTAGGGACCTGTAGGGTTGTGTAAGTGCCCGCAGAAGTCTGTGGGATTCTGTAAGGTTCCGGAGGGTTCTGCAGGGTTCCGTAGGGACCCGTAGAGTTCCGTAGTGGCTGGTAAAGTTCCGTAGGGCCCTGTGGGGTTCTGTATGGACCTGTAGGGTTCCGTAGGGGCCTGCAGGGTTCCGTAAGTGCCCGCAGGTGTCTGTAGGGTTCCGTAGGGGTCTGTAGGGTTCCGTAGGCACCTGCAGTGTTCTGTAGGAGCCCATAGGGTTTTAGTGAGGTTCCGTTGTGTTGCTAAGGGTCTTGTAGAGTGCTGTCGGGTCCTGGAGTATTCTGTAGGGTTCCAGAGGGCCTCGTAGGGTTCCATCGAAATCTGAAGGGTTCCCTAGGGGCCCGTAGAGTCCCGTAGATTGCCGTAGGGACCTGTAGGGTTGTGTAAGTGCTCGCAGGGGTTGGTAGGAGCTTGTAGGGTTCCATAAGTTTCCAGAGGGTTGTGTAGGGTTCCGTAGGGGCCTGTGGTGTTCCCTAGGGGCCTGTAGAGTCTCGTACGGTTCCGTAGGGGCCTGTGGTGTTCCCTAGGGGCCTGTAGAGTCTCGTACAGTTCCGTAGGGTCCTGTAGGTTTCCATAAGCGCCCGCAGAGGTCTGAAGGGGCCCGTACTGTTCCGTAAGGATCCATAGGGCTCCGTAGAGCTTCGTAGGTTCCCTAGAGGCCTCTGGAGTACCGCAGGAGCCAGTAGTGTTCTGTAGGGGCCCGTAGGGTTCCTTCCATAGGAGCTGGCAGTGTTCCGTAGGGTCCTCTAGGGTTGAGTAAGTGCCCGCAGGAGTCTGTAGGAATCCGTGGGATTCTGTAAGGTTCTGGAGGGTTCTGCAGGGTTCCGTAGGGGCCCGTAGAGTTCCGTAGTGGCTGGTAAAGTTCCCTAGGGCCCTGTACCGTTCCGTAACTGCCTGCAAGGGTCTTTAGGCTTCCGTAGGGGCTGGTAGGGTTCCATAAAGTTCCGCGGGTTCCTGCAGAGTTCTGCAAGTGCCCGCAAGGGCCTGTAGGGGCCCACAGTGTTTCTGCCAGGTTCCGTAGAGTTCCGTAGGGGCCATATTTTTCTGTAGTGGCTGGTAGTATTCTGTAGGGGTCTGTAGGGTTCCGTAGGCGCCTGCAGTGTTCTGTAGGAGCCCATAGGGTTTTAGTGAAGTTCCGTTGTGTTGCTAAGGGTCTTGTAGAGTGCTGTTGGGTCCTGGAGTATTCTGTAGGGTTCCAGAGAGGCTCGTAGGGTTCCATCGAAATCTATAGGGTTCCCTAGGGGCCCATAGAGTCCCGTAGATTTCCGTAGGGACCTGTAGGGTTGTGTAAGTGCCCGCAGAAGTCTGTAGGAGTCTGTGGGATTCTGTAAGGTTCCAGAGGGTTCTGCAGGGTTCCGTAGGGACCCGTAGAGTTCCGTAGTGGCTGGTAAAGTTCCGTAGGGCCCTGTGGGGTTCTGTATGGACCTGTAGGGTTCCGTAGGGGCCTGCAGGGTTCCGTAAGTGCCCGCAGGTGTCTGTAGGGTTCCGTAGGCACCTGCAGTGTTCTGTAGGAGCCCATAGGGTTTTAGTGAGGTTCCGTTGTGTTGCTAAGGGTCTTGTAGAGTGCTGTCGGGTCCTGGAGTATTCTGTAGGGTTCCAGAGGGCCTCGTAGGGTTCCGTCGAAATCTGAAGGGTTCCCTAGGGGCCCGTAGAGTCCCGTAGATTGCCGTAGGGACCTGTAGGGTTGTGTAAGTGCCCGCAGGGGTTGGTAGGAGCTTGTAGGGTGCCATATGTTTCCGGAGGGTTGTGTAGGGTTCCGTAGGGGCCTGTGGTGTTCCCTAGGGGCCTGTAGAGTCTCGTACAGTTCCGTAGGGTCCTGTAGGTTTCCATAAGCGCCCGCAGAGGTCTGAAGGGGCCCGTACTGTTCCGTAAGGATCCATAGGGCTCCGTAGAGCTTCGTAGGTTCCCTAGAGGCCTCTGGAGTACCGCAGGAGCCAGTAGTGTTCTGTAGGGGCCCGTAGGGTTCCTTCCATAGGAGCTGGCAGTGTTCCATAGGGTCCTCTAGGGTTGAGTAAGTGCCCGC
Organism: Numenius arquata; assembly: GCF_964106895.1. NCBI lineage: Eukaryota > Metazoa > Chordata > Aves > Charadriiformes > Scolopacidae > Numenius > Numenius arquata. Next base: position 61,622 of record NW_027415661.1, read on the forward strand.
AGGAGTCTGTAGGAATCCGTGGGATTCTGTAAGGTTCTGGAGGGTTCTGCAGGGTTCTGTAGGGGCCCGTAGAGTTCCGTAGTGGCTGGTAAAGTTCCCTAGGGCCCTGTACCGTTCCGTAACTGCCTGCAAGGGTCTTTAGGCTTCCGTAGGGGCTGGTAGGGTTCCATAAAGTTCCGCGGGTTCCTGCAGAGTTCTGCAAGTGCCCGCAAGGGCCTGTAGGGGCCCACAGTGTTTCTGCCAGGTTCCGTAGAGTTCCGTAGGGGCCATATTTTTCTGTAGTGGCTGGTAGTATTCTGTAGGGGTCTGTAGGGTTCCGTAGGCGCCTGCAGTGTTCTGTAGGAGCCCATAGGGGTTTAGTGAGGTTCCGTTGTGTTGCTAAGGGTCTTGTAGAGTGCTGTCGGGTCCTGGAGTATTCTGTAGGGTTCCAGAGGGGCTCGTAGGGTTCCATCGAAATCTATAGGGTTCCCTAGGGGCCCATAGAGTCCCGTAGATTTCCGTAGGGACCTGTAGGGTTGTGTAAGTGCCCGCAGAAGTCTGTAGGAGTCTGTGGGATTCTGTAAGGTTCCAGAGGGTTCTGCAGGGTTCCGTAGGGACCCGTAGAGTTCCGTAGTGGCTGGTAAAGTTCCGTAGGGCCCTGTGGGGTTCTGTATGGACCTGTAGGGTTCCGTAGGGGCCTGCAGGGTTCCGTAAGTGCCCGCAGGTGTCTGTAGGGTTCCGTAGGGGTCTGTAGGGTTCCGTAGGCACCTGCAGTGTTCTGTAGGAGCCCATAGGGTTTTAGTGAGGTTCCGTTGTGTTGCTAAGGGTCTTGTAGAGTGCTGTCGGGTCCTGGAGTATTCTGTAGGGTTCCAGAGGGCCTCGTAGGGTTCCGTCGAAATCTGAAGGGTTCCCTAGGGGCCCGTAGAGTCCCGTAGATTGCCGTAGGGACCTGTAGGGTTGTGTAAGTGCCCGCAGGGGTTGGTAGGAGCTTGTAGGGTGCCATATGTTTCCGGAGGGTTGTGTAGGGTTCCGTAGGGGCCTGTGGTGTTCCCTAGGGGCCTGTAGAGTCTCGTACAGTTCCGTAGGGTCCTGTAGGTTTCCATAAGCGCCCGCAGAGGTCTGAAGGGGCCCGTACTGTTCCGTAAGGATCCATAGGGCTCCGTAGAGCTTCGTAGGTTCCCTAGAGGCCTCTGGAGTACCGCAGGAGCCAGTAGTGTTCTGTAGGGGCCCGTAGGGTTCCTTCCATAGGAGCTGGCAGTGTTCCATAGGGTCCTCTAGGGTTGAGTAAGTGCCCGCAGGAGTCTGTAGGAATCCGTGGGATTCTGTAAGGTTCTGGAGGGTTCTGCAGGGTTCTGTAGGGGCCCGTAGAGTTCCGTAGTGGCTGGTAAAGTTCCCTAGGGCCCTGTACCGTTCCGTAACTGCCTGCAAGGGTCTTTAGGCTTCCGTAGGGGCTGGTAGGGTTCCATAAAGTTCCGCGGGTTCCTGCAGAGTTCTGCAAGTGCCCGCAAGGGCCTGTAGGGGCCCACAGTGTTTCTGCCAGGTTCCGTAGAGTTCCGTAGGGGCCATATTTTTCTGTAGTGGCTGGTAGTATTCTGTAGGGGTCTGTAGGGTTCCGTAGGCGCCTGCAGTGTTCTGTAGGAGCCCATAGGGGTTTAGTGAGGTTCCGTTGTGTTGCTAAGGGTCTTGTAGAGTGCTGTCGGGTCCTGGAGTATTCTGTAGGGTTCCAGAGGGGCTCGTAGGGTTCCATCGAAATCTATAGGGTTCCCTAGGGGCCCATAGAGTCCCGTAGATTTCCGTAGGGACCTGTAGGGTTGTGTAAGTGCCCGCAGAAGTCTGTAGGAGTCTGTGGGATTCTGTAAGGTTCCAGAGGGTTCTGCAGGGTTCCGTAGGGACCCGTAGAGTTCCGTAGTGGCTGGTAAAGTTCCGTAGGGCCCTGTGGGGTTCTGTATGGACCTGTAGGGTTCCGTAGGGGCCTGCAGGGTTCCGTAAGTGCCCGCAGGTGTCTGTAGGGTTCCGTAGGGGTCTGTAGGGTTCCGTAGGCACCTGCAGTGTTCTGTAGGAGCCCATAGGGTTTTAGTGAGGTTCCGTTGTGTTGCTAAGGGTCTTGTAGAGTGCTGTCGGGTCCTGGAGTATTCTGTAGGGTTCCAGAGGGCCTCGTAGGGTTCCGTCGAAATCTGAAGGGTTCCCTAGGGGCCCGTAGAGTCCCGTAGATTGCCGTAGGGACCTGTAGGGTTGTGTAAGTGCTCGCAGGGGTTGGTAGGAGCTTGTAGGGTTCCATAAGTTTCCAGAGGGTTGTGTAGGGTTCCGTAGGGGCCTGTGGTGTTCCCTAGGGGCCTGTAGAGTCTCGTACGGTTCCGTAGGGGCCTGTGGTGTTCCCTAGGGGCCTGTAGAGTCTCGTACAGTTCCGTAGGGTCCTGTAGGTTTCCATAAGCGCCCGCAGAGGTCTGAAGGGGCCCGTACTGTTCCGTAAGGATCCATAGGGCTCCGTAGAGCTTCGTAGGTTCCCTAGAGGCCTCTGGAGTACCGCAGGAGCCAGTAGTGTTCTGTAGGGGACCGTAGGGTTCCTTCCATAGGAGCTGGCAGTGTTCCGTAGGGTCCTCTAGGGTTGAGTAAGTGCCCGCAGGAGTCTGTAGGAATCCGTGGGATTCTGTAAGGTTCTGGAGGGTTCTGCAGGGTTCCCAATGGCCCGTAGAGTTCCATAGTGGCTGGTAAAGTTCCCTAGGGCCCTGTACCGTTCCGTAACTGCCTGCAAGGGTCTTTAGGCTTCCGTAGGGGCTGGTAGGGTTCCATAAAGTTCCGCGGGTTCCTGCAGAGTTCTGCAAGTGCCCGCAAGGGCCTGTAGGGGCCCACAGTGTTTCTGCCAGGTTCCGTAGAGTTCCGTAGGGGCCATATTTTTCTGTAGTGGCTGGTAGTATTCTGTAGGGGTCTGTAGGGTTCCGTAGGCGCCTGCAGTGTTCTGTAGGAGCCCATAGGGTTTTAGTGAGGTTCCGTTGTGTTGCTAAGGGTCTTGTAGAGTGCTGTCGGGTCCTGGAGTATTCTGTAGGGTTCCAGAGGGGCTCGTAGGGTTCCATCGAAATCTATAGGGTTCCCTAGGGGCCCATAGAGTCCCGTAGATTTCCGTAGGGACCTGTAGGGTTGTGTAAGTGCCCGCAGAAGTCTGTAGGAGTCTGTGGGATTCTGTAAGGTTCCAGAGGGTTCTGCAGGGTTCCGTAGGGACCCGTAGAGTTCCGTAGTGGCTGGTAAAGTTCCGTAGGGCCCTGTGGGGTTCTGTATGGACCTGTAGGGTTCCGTAGGGGCCTGCAGGGTTCCGTAAGTGCCCGCAGGTGTCTGTAGGGTTCCGTAGGGGTCTGTAGGGTTCCGTAGGCACCTGCAGTGTTCTGTAGGAGCCCATAGGGTTTTAGTGAGGTTCCGTTGTGTTGCTAAGGGTCTTGTAGAGTGCTGTCGGGTCCTGGAGTATTCTGTAGGGTTCCAGAGGGCCTCGTAGGGTTCCGTCGAAATCTGAAGGGTTCCCTAGGGGCCCGTAGAGTCCCGTAGATTGCCGTAGGGACCTGTAGGGTTGTGTAAGTGCCCGCAGGGGTTGGTAGGAGCTTGTAGGGTGCCATATGTTTCCGGAGGGTTGTGTAGGGTTCCGTAGGGGCCTGTGGTGTTCCCTAGGGGCCTGTAGAGTCTCGTACAGTTCCGTAGGGTCCTGTAGGTTTCCATAAGCGCCCGCAGAGGTCTGAAGGGGCCCGTACTGTTCCGTAAGGATCCATAGGGCTCCGTAGAGCTTCGTAGGTTCCCTAGAGGCCTCTGGAGTACCGCAGGAGCCAGTAGTGTTCTGTAGGGGCCCGTAGGGTTCCTTCCATAGGAGCTGGCAGTGTTCCATAGGGTCCTCTAGGGTTGAGTAAGTGCCCGCAGGAGTCTGTAGGAATCCGTGGGATTCTGTAAGGTTCTGGAGGGTTCTGCAGGGTTCCGTAGGGGCCCGTAGAGTTCCGTAGTGGCTGGTAAAGTTCCCTAGGGCCCTGTACCGTTCCGTAACTGCCTGCAAGGGTCTTTAGGCTTCCGTAGGGGCTGGTAGGGTTCCATAAAGTTCCGCGGGTTCCTGCAGAGTTCTGCAAGTGCCCGCAAGGGCCTGTAGGGGCCCACAGTGTTTCTGCCAGGTTCCGTAGAGTTCCGTAGGGGCCATATTTTTCTGTAGTGGCTGGTAGTATTCTGTAGGGGTCTGTAGGGTTCCGTAGGCGCCTGCAGTGTTCTGTAGGAGCCCATAGGGGTTTAGTGAGGTTCCGTTGTGTTGCTAAGGGTCTTGTAGAGTGCTGTTGGGTCCTGGAGTATTCTGTAGGGTTCCAGAGGGGCTCGTAGGGTTCCATCGAAATCTATAGGGTTCCCTAGGGGCCCATAGAGTCCCGTAGATTTCCGTAGGGACCTGTAGGGTTGTGTAAGTGCCCGCAGAAGTCTGTGGGATTCTGTAAGGTTCCGGAGGGTTCTGCAGGGTTCCGTAGGGACCCGTAGAGTTCCGTAGTGGCTGGTAAAGTTCCGTAGGGCCCTGTGGGGTTCTGTATGGACCTGTAGGGTTCCGTAGGGGCCTGCAGGGTTCCGTAAGTGCCCGCAGGTGTCTGTAGGGTTCCGTAGGGGTCTGTAGGGTTCCGTAGGCACCTGCAGTGTTCTGTAGGAGCCCATAGGGTTTTAGTGAGGTTCCGTTGTGTTGCTAAGGGTCTTGTAGAGTGCTGTCGGGTCCTGGAGTATTCTGTAGGGTTCCAGAGGGCCTCGTAGGGTTCCGTCGAAATCTGAAGGGTTCCCTAGGGGCCCGTAGAGTCCCGTAGATTGCCGTAGGGACCTGTAGGGTTGTGTAAGTGCCCGCAGGGGTTGGTAGGAGCTTGTAGGGTGCCATATGTTTCCGGAGGGTTGTGTAGGGTTCCGTAGGGGCCTGTGGTGTTCCCTAGGGGCCTGTAGAGTCTCGTACAGTTCCGTAGGGTCCTGTAGGTTTCCATAAGCGCCCGCAGAGGTCTGAAGGGGCCCGTACTGTTCCGTAAGGATCCATAGGGCTCCGTAGAGCTTCGTAGGTTCCCTAGAGGCCTCTGGAGTACGGCAGGAGCCAGTAGTGTTCTGTAGGGGCCCGTAGGGTTCCTTCCATAGGAGCTGGCAGTGTTCCGTAGGGTCCTCTAGGGTTGAGTAAGTGCCCGCAGGAGTCTGTAGGAATCCGTGGGATTCTGTAAGGTTCTGGAGGGTTCTGCAGGGTTCCGTAGGGGCCCGTAGAGTTCCGTAGTGGCTGGTAAAGTTCCCTAGGGCCCTGTACCGTTCCGTAACTGCCTGCAAGGGTCTTTAGGCTTCCGTAGGGGCTGGTAGGGTTCCATAAAGTTCCGCGGGTTCCTGCAGAGTTCTGCAAGTGCCCGCAAGGGCCTGTAGGGGCCCACAGTGTTTCTGCCAGGTTCCGTAGAGTTCCGTAGGGGCCATATTTTTCTGTAGTGGCTGGTAGTATTCTGTAGGGGTCTGTAGGGTTCCGTAGGCGCCTGCAGTGTTCTGTAGGAGCCCATAGGGTTTTAGTGAAGTTCCGTTGTGTTGCTAAGGGTCTTGTAGAGTGCTGTTGGGTCCTGGAGTATTCTGTAGGGTTCCAGAGGGGCTCGTAGGGTTCCGTCGAAATCTATAGGGTTCCCTAGGGGCCCATAGAGTCCCGTAGATTTCCGTAGGGACCTGTAGGGTTGTGTAAGTGCCCGCAGAAGTCTGTAGGAGTCTGTGGGATTCTGTAAGGTTCCAGAGGGTTCTGCAGGGTTCCGTAGGGACCCGTAGAGTTCCGTAGTGGCTGGTAAAGTTCCGTAGGGCCCTGTGGGGTTCTGTATGGACCTGTAGGGTTCCATAGGGGCCTGCAGGGTTCCGTAAGTGCCCGCAGGTGTCTGTAGGGTTCCGTAGGGGTCTGTAGGGTTCCGTAGGCACCTGCAGTGTTCTGTAGGAGCCCATAGGGTTTTAGTGAGGTTCCGTTGTGTTGCTAAGGGTCTTGTAGAGTGCTGTCGGGTCCTGGAGTATTCTGTAGGGTTCCAGAGGGCCTCGTAGGGTTCCGTCGAAATCTGAAGGGTTCCCTAGGGGCCCGTAGAGTCCCGTAGATTGCCGTAGGGACCTGTAGGGTTGTGTAAGTGCCCGCAGGGGTTGGTAGGAGCTTGTAGGGTGCCATATGTTTCCGGAGGGTTGTGTAGGGTTCCGTAGGGGCCTGTGGTGTTCCCTAGGGGCCTGTAGAGTCTCGTACAGTTCCGTAGGGTCCTGTAGGTTTCCATAAGCGCCCGCAGAGGTCTGAAGGGGCCCGTACTGTTCCGTAAGGATCCATAGGGCTCCGTAGAGCTTCGTAGGTTCCCTAGAGGCCTCTGGAGTACCGCAGGAGCCAGTAGTGTTCTGTAGGGGCCCGTAGGGTTCCTTCCATAGGAGCTGGCAGTGTTCCATAGGGTCCTCTAGGGTTGAGTAAGTGCCCGCAGGAGTCTGTAGGAATCCGTGGGATTCTGTAAGGTTCTGGAGGGTTCTGCAGGGTTCCGTAGGGGCCCGTAGAGTTCCGTAGTGGCTGGTAAAGTTCCCTAGGGCCCTGTACCGTTCCGTAACTGCCTGCAAGGGTCTTTAGGCTTCCGTAGGGGCTGGTAGGGTTCCATAAAGTTCCGCGGGTTCCTGCAGAGTTCTGCAAGTGCCCGCAAGGGCCTGTAGGGGCCCACAGTGTTTCTGCCAGGTTCCGTAGAGTTCCGTAGGGGCCATATTTTTCTGTAGTGGCTGGTAGTATTCTGTAGGGGTCTGTAGGGTTCCGTAGGCGCCTGCAGTGTTCTGTAGGAGCCCATAGGGGTTTAGTGAGGTTCCGTTGTGTTGCTAAGGGTCTTGTAGAGTGCTGTTGGGTCCTGGAGTATTCTGTAGGGTTCCAGAGGGGCTCGTAGGGTTCCATCGAAATCTATAGGGTTCCCTAGGGGCCCATAGAGTCCCGTAGATTTCCGTAGGGACCTGTAGGGTTGTGTAAGTGCCCGCAGAAGTGTGTGGGATTCTGTAAGGTTCCGGAGGGTTCTGCAGGGTTCCGTAGGGACCCGTAGAGTTCCGTAGTGGCTGGTAAAGTTCCGTAGGGCCCTGTGGGGTTCTGTATGGACCTGTAGGGTTCCGTAGGGGCCTGCAGGGTTCCGTAAGTGCCCGCAGGTGTCTGTAGGGTTCCGTAGGGGTCTGTAGGGTTCCGTAGGCACCTGCAGTGTTCTGTAGGAGCCCATAGGGTTTTAGTGAGGTTCCGTTGTGTTGCTAAGGGTCTTGTAGAGTGCTGTCGGGTCCTGGAGTATTCTGTAGGGTTCCAGAGGGCCTCGTAGGGTTCCGTCGAAATCTGAAGGGTTTCCTAGGGGCCCGTAGAGTCCCGTAGATTGCCGTAGGGACCTGTAGGGTTGTGTAAGTGCCCGCAGGGGTTGGTAGGAGCTTGTAGGGTGCCATATGTTTCCGGAGGGTTGTGTAGGGTTCCGTAGGGGCCTGTGGTGTTCCCTAGGGGCCTGTAGAGTCTCGTACAGTTCCGTAGGGTCCTGTAGGTTTCCATAAGCGCCCGCAGAGGTCTGAAGGGGCCCGTACTGTTCCGTAAGGATCCATAGGGCTCCGTAGAGCTTCGTAGGTTCCCTAGAGGCCTCTGGAGTACCGCAGGAGCCAGTAGTGTTCTGTAGGGGCCCGTAGGGTTCCTTCCATAGGAGCTGGCAGTGTTCCATAGGGTCCTCTAGGGTTGAGTAAGTGCCCGCAGGAGTCTGTAGGAATCCGTGGGATTCTGTAAGGTTCTGGAGGGTTCTGCAGGGTTCCGTAGGGGCCCGTAGAGTTCCGTAGTGGCTGGTAAAGTTCCCTAGGGCCCTGTACCGTTCCGTAACTGCCTGCAAGGGTCTTTAGGCTTCCGTAGGGGCTGGTAGGGTTCCATAAAGTTCCGCGGGTTCCTGCAGAGTTCTGCAAGTGCCCGCAAGGGCCTGTAGGGGCCCACAGTGTTTCTGCCAGGTTCCGTAGAGTTCCGTAGGGGCCATATTTTTCTGTAGTGGCTGGTAGTATTCTGTAGGGGTCTGTAGGGTTCCGTAGGCGCCTGCAGTGTTCTGTAGGAGCCCATAGGGTTTTAGTGAAGTTCCGTTGTGTTGCTAAGGGTCTTGTAGAGTGCTGTTGGGTCCTGGAGTATTCTGTAGGGTTCCAGAGGGGCTCGTAGGGTTCCGTCGAAATCTATAGGGTTCCCTAGGGGCCCATAGAGTCCCGTAGATTTCCGTAGGGACCTGTAGGGTTGTGTAAGTGCCCGCAGAAGTCTGTAGGAGTCTGTGGGATTCTGTAAGGTTCCAGAGGGTTCTGCAGGGTTCCGTAGGGACCCGTAGAGTTCCGTAGTGGCTGGTAAAGTTCCGTAGGGCCCTGTGGGGTTCTGTATGGACCTGTAGGGTTCCATAGGGGCCTGCAGGGTTCCGTAAGTGCCCGCAGGTGTCTGTAGGGTTCCGTAGGGGTCTGTAGGGTTCCGTAGGCACCTGCAGTGTTCTGTAGGAGCCCATAGGGTTTTAGTGAGGTTCCGTTGTGTTGCTAAGGGTCTTGTAGAGTGCTGTCGGGTCCTGGAGTATTCTGTAGGGTTCCAGAGGGCCTCGTAGGGTTCCGTCGAAATCTGAAGGGTTCCCTAGGGGCCCGTAGAGTCCCGTAGATTGCCGTAGGGACCTGTAGGGTTGTGTAAGTGCCCGCAGGGGTTGGTAGGAGCTTGTAGGGTGCCATATGTTTCCGGAGGGTTGTGTAGGGTTCCGTAGGGGCCTGTGGTGTTCCCTAGGGGCCTGTAGAGTCTCGTACAGTTCCGTAGGGTCCTGTAGGTTTCCATAAGCGCCCGCAGAGGTCTGAAGGGGCCCGTACTGTTCCGTAAGGATCCATAGGGCTCCGTAGAGCTTCGTAGGTTCCCTAGAGGCCTCTGGAGTACCGCAGGAGCCAGTAGTGTTCTGTAGGGGCCCGTAGGGTTCCTTCCATAGGAGCTGGCAGTGTTCCATAGGGTCCTCTAGGGTTGAGTAAGTGCCCGCAGGAGTCTGTAGGAATCCGTGGGATTCTGTAAGGTTCTGGAGGGTTCTGCAGGGTTCCGTAGGGGCCCGTAGAGTTCCGTAGTGGCTGGTAAAGTTCCCTAGGGCCCTGTACCGTTCCGTAACTGCCTGCAAGGGTCTTTAGGCTTCCGTAGGGGCTGGTAGGGTTCCATAAAGTTCCGCGGGTTCCTGCAGAGTTCTGCAAGTGCCCGCAAGGGCCTGTAGGGGCCCACAGTGTTTCTGCCAGGTTCCGTAGAGTTCCGTAGGGGCCATATTTTTCTGTAGTGGCTGGTAGTATTCTGTAGGGGTCTGTAGGGTTCCGTAGGCGCCTGCAGTGTTCTGTAGGAGCCCATAGGGGTTTAGTGAGGTTCCGTTGTGTTGCTAAGGGTCTTGTAGAGTGCTGTCGGGTCCTGGAGTATTCTGTAGGGTTCCAGAGGGGCTCGTAGGGTTCCGTCGAAATCTATAGGGTTCCCTAGGGGCCCATAGAGTCCCGTAGATTTCCGTAGGGACCTGTAGGGTTGTGTAAGTGCCCGCAGAAGTCTGTAGGAGTCTGTGGGATTCTGTAAGGTTCCAGAGGGTTCTGCAGGGTTCCGTAGGGACCCGTAGAGTTCCGTAGTGGCTGGTAAAGTTCCGTAGGGCCCTGTGGGGTTCTGTATGGACCTGTAGGGTTCCGTAGGGGCCTGCAGGGTTCCGTAAGTGCCCGCAGGTGTCTGTAGGGTTCCGTAGGGGTCTGTAGGGTTCCGTAGGCACCTGCAGTGTTCTGTAGGAGCCCATAGGGTTTTAGTGAGGTTCCGTTGTGTTGCTAAGGGTCTTGTAGAGTGCTGTCGGGTCCTGGAGTATTCTGTAGGGTTCCAGAGGGCCTCGTAGGGTTCCGTCGAAATCTGAAGGGTTCCCTAGGGGCCCGTAGAGTCCCGTAGATTGCCGTAGGGACCTGTAGGGTTGTGTAAGTGCCCGCAGGGGTTGGTAGGAGCTTGTAGGGTGCCATATGTTTCCGGAGGGTTGTGTAGGGTTCCGTAGGGGCCTGTGGTGTTCCCTAGGGGCCTGTAGAGTCTCGTACAGTTCCGTAGGGTCCTGTAGGTTTCCATAAGCGCCCGCAGAGGTCTGAAGGGGCCCGTACTGTTCCGTAAGGATCCATAGGGCTCCGTAGAGCTTCGTAGGTTCCCTAGAGGCCTCTGGAGTACCGCAGGAGCCAGTAGTGTTCTGTAGGGGCCCGTAGGGTTCCTTCCATAGGAGCTGGCAGTGTTCCGTAGGGTCCTCTAGGGTTGAGTAAGTGCCCGCAGGAGTCTGTAGGAATCCGTGGGATTCTGTAAGGTTCTGGAGGGTTCTGCAGGGTTCCGTAGGGGCCCGTAGAGTTCCGTAGTGGCTGGTAAAGTTCCCTAGGGCCCTGTACCGTTCCGTAACTGCCTGCAAGGGTCTTTAGGCTTCCGTAGGGGCTGGTAGGGTTCCATAAAGTTCCGCGGGTTCCTGCAGAGTTCTGCAAGTGCCCGCAAGGGCCTGTAGGGGCCCACAGTGTTTCTGCCAGGTTCCGTAGAGTTCCGTAGGGGCCATATTTTTCTGTAGTGGCTGGTAGTATTCTGTAGGGGTCTGTAGGGTTCCGTAGGCGCCTGCAGTGTTCTGTAGGAGCCCATAGGGTTTTAGTGAAGTTCCGTTGTGTTGCTAAGGGTCTTGTAGAGTGCTGTCGGGTCCTGGAGTATTCTGTAGGGTTCCAGAGGGGCTCGTAGGGTTCCATCGAAATCTATAGGGTTCCCTAGGGGCCCATAGAGTCCCGTAGATTTCCGTAGGGACCTGTAGGGTTGTGTAAGTGCCCGCAGAAGTCTGTAGGAGTCTGTGGGATTCTGTAAGGTTCCAGAGGGTTCTGCAGGGTTCCGTAGGGACCCGTAGAGTTCCGTAGTGGCTGGTAAAGTTCCGTAGGGCCCTGTGGGGTTCTGTATGGACCTGTAGGGTTCCGTAGGGGCCTGCAGGGTTCCGTAAGTGCCCGCAGGTGTCTGTAGGGTTCCGTAGGGGTCTGTAGGGTTCCATAGGCACCTGCAGTGTTCTGTAGGAGCCCATAGGGTTTTAGTGAGGTTCCGTTGTGTTGCTAAGGGTCTTGTAGAGTGCTGTCGGGTCCTGGAGTATTTTGTAGGGTTCCAGAGGGCCTCGTAGGGTTCCGTCGAAATCTGAAGGGTTCCCTAGGGGCCCGTAGAGTCCCGTAGATTGCCGTAGGGACCTGTAGGGTTGTGTAAGTGCCCGCAGGGGTTGGTAGGAGCTTGTAGGGTGCCATATGTTTCCGGAGGGTTGTGTAGGGTTCCGTAGGGGCCTGTGGTGTTCCCTAGGGGCCTGTAGAGTCTCGTACAGTTCCGTAGGGTCCTGTAGGTTTCCATAAGCGCCCGCAGAGGTCTGAAGGGGCCCGTACTGTTCCGTAAGGATCCATAGGGCTCCGTAGAGCTTCGTAGGTTCCCTAGAGGCCTCTGGAGTACGGCAGGAGCCAGTAGTGTTCTGTAGGGGCCCGTAGGGTTCCTTCCATAGGAGCTGGCAGTGTTCCATAGGGTCCTCTAGGGTTGAGTAAGTGCCCGCAGGAGTCTGTAGGAATCCGTGGGATTCTGTAAGGTTCTGGAGGGTTCTGCAGGGTTCCGTAGGGGCCCGTAGAGTTCCGTAGTGGCTGGTAAAGTTCCCTAGGGCCCTGTACCGTTCCGTAACTGCCTGCAAGGGTCTTTAGGCTTCCGTAGGGGCTGGTAGGGTTCCATAAAGTTCCGCGGGTTCCTGCAGAGTTCTGCAAGTGCCCGCAAGGGCCTGTAGGGGCCCACAGTGTTTCTGCCAGGTTCCGTAGAGTTCCGTAGGGGCCATATTTTTCTGTAGTGGCTGGTAGTATTCTGTAGGGGTCTGTAGGGTTCCGTAGGCGCCTGCAGTGTTCTGTAGGAGCCCATAGGGGTTTAGTGAGGTTCCGTTGTGTTGCTAAGGGTCTTGTAGAGTGCTGTCGGGTCCTGGAGTATTCTGTAGGGTTCCAGAGGGGCTCGTAGGGTTCCGTCGAAATCTGAAGGGTTCCCTAGGGCCCCGTAGAGTCCCGTAGATTGCCGTAGGGACCTGTAGGGTTGTGTAAGTGCTCGCAGGGGTTGGTAGGAGCTTGTAGGGTTCCATAAGTTTCCAGAGGGTTGTGTAGGGTTCCGTAGGGGCCTGTGGTGTTCCCTAGGGGCCTGTAGAGTCTCGTACGGTTCCGTAGGGGCCTGTGGTGTTCCCTAGGGGCCTGTAGAGTCTCGTACAGTTCCGTAGGGTCCTGTAGGTTTCCATAAGCGCCCGCAGAGGTCTGAAGGGGCCCGTACTGTTCCGTAAGGATCCATAGGGCTCCGTAGAGCTTCGTAGGTTCCCTAGAGGCCTCTGGAGTACCGCAGGAGCCAGTAGTGTTCTGTAGGGGCCCGTAGGGTTCCTTCCATAGGAGCTGGCAGTGTTCCGTAGGGTCCTCTAGGGTTGAGTAAGTGCCCGCAGGAGTCTGTAGGAATCCGTGGGATTCTGTAAGGTTCTGAAGGGTTCTGCAGGGTTCCGTAGGGGCCCGTAGAGTTCCATAGTGGCTGGTAAAGTTCCGTAGGGCCCTGTGGGGTTCTGTATGGACCTGTAGGGTTCCGTAGGGGCCTGCAGGGTTCCGTAAGTGCCCGCAGGTGTCTGTAGGGTTCCGTAGGGGTCTGTAGGGTTCCGTAGGCACCTGCAGTGTTCTGTAGGAGCCCATAGGGTTTTAGTGAGGTTCCGTTGTGTTGCTAAGGGTCTTGTAGAGTGCTGTCGGGTCCTGGAGTATTCTGTAGGGTTCCAGAGGGCCTCGTAGGGTTCCGTCGAAATCTGAAGGGTTCCCTAGGGGCCCGTAGAGTCCCGTAGATTGCCGTAGGGACCTGTAGGGTTGTGTAAGTGCCCGCAGGGGTTGGTAGGAGCTTGTAGGGTGCCATATGTTTCCGGAGGGTTGTGTAGGGTTCCGTAGGGGCCTGTGGTGTTCCCTAGGGGCCTGTAGAGTCTCGTACAGTTCCGTAGGGTCCTGTAGGTTTCCATAAGCGCCCGCAGAGGTCTGAAGGGGCCCGTACTGTTCCGTAAGGATCCATAGGGCTCCGTAGAGCTTCGTAGGTTCCCTAGAGGCCTCTGGAGTACGGCAGGAGCCAGTAGTGTTCTGTAGGGGCCCGTAGGGTTCCTTCCATAGGAGCTGGCAGTGTTCCATAGGGTCCTCTAGGGTTGAGTAAGTGCCCGCAGGAGTCTGTAGGAATCCGTGGGATTCTGTAAGGTTCTGGAGGGTTCTGCAGGGTTCCGTAGGGGCCCGTAGAGTTCCGTAGTGGCTGGTAAAGTTCCCTAGGGCCCTGTACCGTTCCGTAACTGCCTGCAAGGGTCTTTAGGCTTCCGTAGGGGCTGGTAGGGTTCCATAAAGTTCCGCGGGTTCCTGCAGAGTTCTGCAAGTGCCCGCAAGGGCCTGTAGGGGCCCACAGTGTTTCTGCCAGGTTCCGTAGAGTTCCGTAGGGGCCATATTTTTCTGTAGTGGCTGGTAGTATTCTGTAGGGGTCTGTAGGGTTCCGTAGGCGCCTGCAGTGTTCTGTAGGAGCCCATAGGGGTTTAGTGAGGTTCCGTTGTGTTGCTAAGGGTCTTGTAGAGTGCTGTCGGGTCCTGGAGTATTCTGTAGGGTTCCAGAGGGGCTCGTAGGGTTCCGTCGAAATCTATAGGGTTCCCTAGGGGCCCATAGAGTCCCGTAGATTTCCGTAGGGACCTGTAGGGTTGTGTAAGTGCCCGCAGAAGTCTGTGGGATTCTGTAAGGTTCCGGAGGGTTCTGCAGGGTTCCGTAGGGACCCGTAGAGTTCCGTAGTGGCTGGTAAAGTTCCGTAGGGCCCTGTGGGGTTCTGTATGGACCTGTAGGGTTCCGTAGGGGCCTGCAGGGTTCCGTAAGTGCCCGCAGGTGTCTGTAGGGTTCCGTAGGGGTCTGTAGGGTTCCGTAGGCACCTGCAGTGTTCTGTAGGAGCCCATAGGGTTTTAGTGAGGTTCCGTTGTGTTGCTAAGGGTCTTGTAGAGTGCTGTCGGGTCCTGGAGTATTCTGTAGGGTTCCAGAGGGCCTCGTAGGGTTCCGTCGAAATCTGAAGGGTTCCCTAGGGGCCCGTAGAGTCCCGTAGATTGCCGTAGGGACCTGTAGGGTTGTGTAAGTGCCCGCAGGGGTTGGTAGGAGCTTGTAGGGTGCCATATGTTTCCGGAGGGTTGTGTAGGGTTCCGTAGGGGCCTGTGGTGTTCCCTAGGGGCCTGTAGAGTCTCGTACAGTTCCGTAGGGTCCTGTAGCTTTCCATAAGCGCCCGCAGAGGTCTGAAGGGGCCCGTACTGTTCCGTAAGGATCCATAGGGCTCCGTAGAGCTTCGTAGGTTCCCTAGAGGCCTCTGGAGTACCGCAGGAGCCAGTAGTGTTCTGTAGGGGCCCGTAGGGTTCCTTCCATAGGAGCTGGCAGTGTTCCATAGGGTCCTCTAGGGTTGAGTAAGTGCCCGCAGGAGTCTGTAGGAATCCGTGGGATTCTGTAAGGTTCTGGAGGGTTCTGCAGGGTTCCGTAGGGGCCCGTAGAGTTCCGTAGTGGCTGGTAAAGTTCCCTAGGGCCCTGTACCGTTCCGTAACTGCCTGCAAGGGTCTTTAGGCTTCCGTAGGGGCTGGTAGGGTTCCATAAAGTTCCGCGGGTTCCTGCAGAGTTCTGCAAGTGCCCGCAAGGGCCTGTAGGGGCCCACAGTGTTTCTGCCAGGTTCCGTAGAGTTCCGTAGGGGCCATATTTTTCTGTAGTGGCTGGTAGTATTCTGTAGGGGTCTGTAGGGTTCCGTAGGCGCCTGCAGTGTTCTGTAGGAGCCCATAGGGTTTTAGTGAAGTTCCGTTGTGTTGCTAAGGGTCTTGTAGAGTGCTGTTGGGTCCTGGAGTATTCTGTAGGGTTCCAGAGGGGCTCGTAGGGTTCCGTCGAAATCTATAGGGTTCCCTAGGGGCCCATAGAGTCCCGTAGATTTCCGTAGGGACCTGTAGGGTTGTGTAAGTGCCCGCAGAAGTGTGTAGGAGTCTGTGGGATTCTGTAAGGTTCCAGAGGGTTCTGCAGGGTTCCGTAGGGACCCGTAGAGTTCCGTAGTGGCTGGTAAAGTTCCGTAGGGCCCTGTGGGGTTCTGTATGGACCTGTAGGGTTCCATAGGGGCCTGCAGGGTTCCGTAAGTGCCCGCAGGTGTCTGTAGGGTTCCGTAGGGGTCTGTAGGGTTCCGTAGGCACCTGCAGTGTTCTGTAGGAGCCCATAGGGTTTTAGTGAGGTTCCGTTGTGTTGCTAAGGGTCTTGTAGAGTGCTGTCGGGTCCTGGAGTATTCTGTAGGGTTCCAGAGGGCCTCGTAGGGTTCCGTCGAAATCTGAAGGGTTCCCTAGGGGCCCGTAGAGTCCCGTAGATTGCCGTAGGGACCTGTAGGGTTGTGTAAGTGCCCGCAGGGGTTGGTAGGAGCTTGTAGGGTGCCATATGTTTCCGGAGGGTTGTGTAGGGTTCCGTAGGGGCCTGTGGTGTTCCCTAGGGGCCTGTAGAGTCTCGTACAGTTCCGTAGGGTCCTGTAGGTTTCCATAAGCGCCCGCAGAGGTCTGAAGGGGCCCGTACTGTTCCGTAAGGATCCATAGGGCTCCGTAGAGCTTCGTAGGTTCCCTAGAGGCCTCTGGAGTACCGCAGGAGCCAGTAGTGTTCTGTAGGGGCCCGTAGGGTTCCTTCCATAGGAGCTGGCAGTGTTCCATAGGGTCCTCTAGGGTTGAGTAAGTGCCCGCAGGAGTCTGTAGGAATCCGTGGGATTCTGTAAGGTTCTGGAGGGTTCTGCAGGGTTCCGTAGGGGCCCGTAGAGTTCCGTAGTGGCTGGTAAAGTTCCCTAGGGCCCTGTACCGTTCCGTAACTGCCTGCAAGGGTCTTTAGGCTTCCGTAGGGGCTGGTAGGGTTCCATAAAGTTCCGCGGGTTCCTGCAGAGTTCTGCAAGTGCCCGCAAGGGCCTGTAGGGGCCCACAGTGTTTCTGCCAGGTTCCGTAGAGTTCCGTAGGGGCCATATTTTTCTGTAGTGGCTGGTAGTATTCTGTAGGGGTCTGTAGGGTTCCGTAGGCGCCTGCAGTGTTCTGTAGGAGCCCATAGGGGTTTAGTGAGGTTCCGTTGTGTTGCTAAGGGTCTTGTAGAGTGCTGTCGGGTCCTGGAGTATTCTGTAGGGTTCCAGAGGGGCTCGTAGGGTTCCGTCGAAATCTATAGGGTTCCCTAGGGGCCCATAGAGTCCCGTAGATTTCCGTAGGGACCTGTAGGGTTGTGTAAGTGCCCGCAGAAGTCTGTAGGAGTCTGTGGGATTCTGTAAGGTTCCAGAGGGTTCTGCAGGGTTCCGTAGGGACCCGTAGAGTTCCGTAGTGGCTGGTAAAGTTCCGTAGGGCCCTGTGGGGTTCTGTATGGACCTGTAGGGTTCCGTAGGGGCCTGCAGGGTTCCGTAAGTGCCCGCAGGTGTCTGTAGGGTTCCGTAGGGGTCTGTAGGGTTCCGTAGGCACCTGCAGTGTTCTGTAGGAGCCCATAGGGTTTTAGTGAGGTTCCGTTGTGTTGCTAAGGGTCTTGTAGAGTGCTGTCGGGTCCTGGAGTATTCTGTAGGGTTCCAGAGGGCCTCGTAGGGTTCCGTCGAAATCTGAAGGGTTCCCTAGGGGCCCGTAGAGTCCCGTAGATTGCCGTAGGGACCTGTAGGGTTGTGTAAGTGCCCGCAGGGGTTGGTAGGAGCTTGTAGGGTGCCATATGTTTCCGGAGGGTTGTGTAGGGTTCCGTAGGGGCCTGTGGTGTTCCCTAGGGGCCTGTAGAGTCTCGTACAGTTCCGTAGGGTCCTGTAGGTTTCCATAAGCGCCCGCAGAGGTCTGAAGGGGCCCGTACTGTTCCGTAAGGATCCATAGGGCTCCGTAGAGCTTCGTAGGTTCCCTAGAGGCCTCTGGAGTACCGCAGAAGCCAGTAGTGTTCTGTAGGGGCCCGTAGGGTTCCTTCCATAGGAGCTGGCAGTGTTCCGTAGGGTCCTCTAGGGTTGAGTAAGTGCCCGCAGGAGTCTGTAGGAATCCGTGGGATTCTGTAAGGTTCTGGAGGGTTCTGCAGGGTTCCGTAGGGGCCCGTAGAGTTCCGTAGTGGCTGGTAAAGTTCCCTAGGGCCCTGTACCGTTCCGTAACTGCCTGCAAGGGTCTTTAGGCTTCCGTAGGGGCTGGTAGGGTTCCATAAAGTTCCGCGGGTTCCTGCAGAGTTCTGCAAGTGCCCGCAAGGGCCTGTAGGGGCCCACAGTGTTTCTGCCAGGTTCCGTAGAGTTCCGTAGGGGCCATATTTTTCTGTAGTGGCTGGTAGTATTCTGTAGGGGTCTGTAGGGTTCCGTAGGCGCCTGCAGTGTTCTGTAGGAGCCCATAGGGTTTTAGTGAAGTTCCGTTGTGTTGCTAAGGGTCTTGTAGAGTGCTGTTGGGTCCTGGAGTATTCTGTAGGGTTCCAGAGGGGCTCGTAGGGTTCCATCGAAATCTATAGGGTTCCCTAGGGGCCCATAGAGTCCCGTAGATTTCCGTAGGGACCTGTAGGGTTGTGTAAGTGCCCGCAGAAGTCTGTAGGAGTCTGTGGGATTCTGTAAGGTTCCAGAGGGTTCTGCAGGGTTCCGTAGGGACCCGTAGAGTTCCGTAGTGGCTGGTAAAGTTCCGTAGGGCCCTGTGGGGTTCTGTATGGACCTGTAGGGTTCCGTAGGGGCCTGCAGGGTTCCGTAAGTGCCCGCAGGTGTCTGTAGGGTTCCGTAGGGGTCTGTAGGGTTCCATAGGCACCTGCAGTGTTCTGTAGGAGCCCATAGGGTTTTAGTGAGGTTCCGTTGTGTTGCTAAGGGTCTTGTAGAGTGCTGTCGGGTCCTGGAGTATTCTGTAGGGTTCCAGAGGGCCTCGTAGGGTTCCGTCGAAATCTGAAGGGTTCCCTAGGGGCCCGTAGAGTCCCGTAGATTGCCGTAGGGACCTGTAGGGTTGTGTAAGTGCCCGCAGGGGTTGGTAGGAGCTTGTAGGGTGCCATATGTTTCCGGAGGGTTGTGTAGGGTTCCGTAGGGGCCTGTGGTGTTCCCTAGGGGCCTGTAGAGTCTCGTACAGTTCCGTAGGGTCCTGTAGGTTTCCATAAGCGCCCGCAGAGGTCTGAAGGGGCCCGTACTGTTCCGTAAGGATCCATAGGGCTCCGTAGAGCTTCGTAGGTTCCCTAGAGGCCTCTGGAGTACCGCAGGAGCCAGTAGTGTTCTGTAGGGGCCCGTAGGGTTCCTTCCATAGGAGCTGGCAGTGTTCCATAGGGTCCTCTAGGGTTGAGTAAGTGCCCGCAGGAGTCTGTAGGAATCCGTGGGATTCTGTAAGGTTCTGGAGGGTTCTGCAGGGTTCCGTAGGGGCCCGTAGAGTTCCGTAGTGGCTGGTAAAGTTCCCTAGGGCCCTGTACCGTTCCGTAACTGCCTGCAAGGGTCTTTAGGCTTCCGTAGGGGCTGGTAGGGTTCCATAAAGTTCCGCGGGTTCCTGCAGAGTTCTGCAAGTGCCCGCAAGGGCCTGTAGGGGCCCACAGTGTTTCTGCCAGGTTCCGTAGAGTTCCGTAGGGGCCATATTTTTCTGTAGTGGCTGGTAGTATTCTGTAGGGGTCTGTAGGGTTCCGTAGGCGCCTGCAGTGTTCTGTAGGAGCCCATAGGGGTTTAGTGAGGTTCCGTTGTGTTGCTAAGGGTCTTGTAGAGTGCTGTCGGGTCCTGGAGTATTCTGTAGGGTTCCAGAGGGGCTCGTAGGGTTCCGTCGAAATCTATAGGGTTCCCTAGGGGCCCATAGAGTCCCGTAGATTTCCGTAGGGACCTGTAGGGTTGTGCAAGTGCCCGCAGAAGTCTGTGGGATTCTGTAAGGTTCCGGAGGGTTCTGCAGGGTTCCGTAGGGACCCGTAGAGTTCCGTAGTGGCTGGTAAAGTTCCGTAGGGCCCTGTGGGGTTCTGTATGGACCTGTAGGGTTCCGTAGGGGCCTGCAGGGTTCCGTAAGTGCCCGCAGGTGTCTGTAGGGTTCCGTAGGGGTCTGTAGGGTTCCGTAGGCACCTGCCGTGTTCTGTAGGAGCCCATAGGGTTTTAGTGAGGTTCCGTTGTGTTGCTAAGGGTCTTGTAGAGTGCTGTCGGGTCCTGGAGTATTCTGTAGGGTTCCAGAGGGCCTCGTAGGGTTCCGTCGAAATCTGAAGGGTTCCCTAGGGCCCCGTAGAGTCCCGTAGATTGCCGTAGGGACCTGTAGGGTTGTGTAAGTGCTCGCAGGGGTTGGTAGGAGCTTGTAGGGTTCCATAAGTTTCCAGAGGGTTGTGTAGGGTTCCGTAGGGGCCTGTGGTGTTCCCTAGGGGCCTGTAGAGTCTCGTACGGTTCCGTAGGGGCCTGTGGTGTTCCCTAGGGGCCTGTAGAGTCTCGTACAGTTCCGTAGGGTCCTGTAGGTTTCCATAAGCGCCCGCAGAGGTCTGAAGGGGCCCGTACTGTTCCGTAAGGATCCATAGGGCTCCGTAGAGCTTCGTAGGTTCCCTAGAGGCCTCTGGAGTACGGCAGGAGCCAGTAGTGTTCTGTAGGGGCCCGTAGGGTTCCTTCCATAGGAGCTGGCAGTGTTCCGTAGGGTCCTCTAGGGTTGAGTAAGTGCCCGCAGGAGTCTGTAGGAATCCGTGGGATTCTGTAAGGTTCTGAAGGGTTCTGCAGGGTTCCGTAGGGGCCCGTAGAGTTCCATAGTGGCTGGTAAAGTTCCGTAGGGCCCTGTGGGGTTCTGTATGGACCTGTAGGGTTCCGTAGGGGCCTGCAGGGTTCCGTAAGTGCCCGCAGGTGTCTGTAGGGTTCCGTAGGGGTCTGTAGGGTTCCGTAGGCACCTGCAGTGTTCTGTAGGAGCCCATAGGGTTTTAGTGAGGTTCCGTTGTGTTGCTAAGGGTCTTGTAGAGTGCTGTCGGGTCCTGGAGTATTCTGTAGGGTTCCAGAGGGCCTCGTAGGGTTCCGTCGAAATCTGAAGGGTTCCCTAGGGGCCCGTAGAGTCCCGTAGATTGCCGTAGGGACCTGTAGGGTTGTGTAAGTGCTCGCAGGGGTTGGTAGGAGCTTGTAGGGTTCCATAAGTTTCCAGAGGGTTGTGTAGGGTTCCGTAGGGGCCTGTGGTGTTCCCTAGGGGCCTGTAGAGTCTCGTACGGTTCCGTAGGGGCCTGTGGTGTTCCCTAGGGGCCTGTAGAGTCTCGTACAGTTCCGTAGGGTCCTGTAGGTTTCCATAAGCGCCCGCAGAGGTCTGAAGGGGCCCGTACTGTTCCGTAAGGATCCATAGGGCTCCGTAGAGCTTCGTAGGTTCCCTAGAGGCCTCTGGAGTACGGCAGGAGCCAGTAGTGTTCTGTAGGGGCCCGTAGGGTTCCTTCCATAGGAGCTGGCAGTGTTCCATAGGGTCCTCTAGGGTTGAGTAAGTGCCCGCAGGAGTCTGTAGGAATCCGTGGGATTCTGTAAGGTTCTGGAGGGTTCTGCAGGGTTCCGTAGGGGCCCGTAGAGTTCCGTAGTGGCTGGTAAAGTTCCCTAGGGCCCTGTACCGTTCCGTAACTGCCTGCAAGGGTCTTTAGGCTTCCGTAGGGGCTGGTAGGGTTCCATAAAGTTCCGCGGGTTCCTGCAGAGTTCTGCAAGTGCCCGCAAGGGCCTGTAGGGGCCCACAGTGTTTCTGCCAGGTTCCGTAGAGTTCCGTAGGGGCCATATTTTTCTGTAGTGGCTGGTAGTATTCTGTAGGGGTCTGTAGGGTTCCGTAGGCGCCTGCAGTGTTCTGTAGGAGCCCATAGGGTTTTAGTGAAGTTCCGTTGTGTTGCTAAGGGTCTTGTAGAGTGCTGTCGGGTCCTGGAGTATTCTGTAGGGTTCCAGAGGGGCTCGTAGGGTTCCGTCGAAATCTATAGGGTTCCCTAGGGGCCCATAGAGTCCCGTAGATTTCCGTAGGGACCTGTAGGGTTGTGTAAGTGCCCGCAGAAGTCTGTGGGATTCTGTAAGGTTCCGGAGGGTTCTGCAGGGTTCCGTAGGGACCCGTAGAGTTCCGTAGTGGCTGGTAAAGTTCCGTAGGGCCCTGTGGGGTTCTGTATGGACCTGTAGGGTTCCGTAGGGGCCTGCAGGGTTCCGTAAGTGCCCGCAGGTGTCTGTAGGGTTCCGTAGGGGTCTGTAGGGTTCCGTAGGCACCTGCAGTGTTCTGTAGGAGCCCATAGGGTTTTAGTGAGGTTCCGTTGTGTTGCTAAGGGTCTTGTAGAGTGCTGTCGGGTCCTGGAGTATTCTGTAGGGTTCCAGAGGGCCTCGTAGGGTTCCGTCGAAATCTGAAGGGTTCCCTAGGGGCCCGTAGAGTCCCGTAGATTGCCGTAGGGACCTGTAGGGTTGTGTAAGTGCTCGCAGGGGTTGGTAGGAGCTTGTAGGGTTCCATAAGTTTCCAGAGGGTTGTGTAGGGTTCCGTAGGGGCCTGTGGTGTTCCCTAGGGGCCTGTAGAGTCTCGTACGGTTCCGTAGGGGCCTGTGGTGTTCCCTAGGGGCCTGTAGAGTCTCGTACAGTTCCGTAGGGTCCTGTAGGTTTCCATAAGCGCCCGCAGAGGTCTGAAGGGGCCCGTACTGTTCCGTAAGGATCCATAGGGCTCCGTAGAGCTTCGTAGGTTCCCTAGAGGCCTCTGGAGTACCGCAGGAGCCAGTAGTGTTCTGTAGGGGCCCGTAGGGTTCCTTCCATAGGAGCTGGCAGTGTTCCATAGGGTCCTCTAGGGTTGAGTAAGTGCCCGCAGGAGTCTGTAGGAATCCGTGGGATTCTGTAAGGTTCTGGAGGGTTCTGCAGGGTTCCGTAGGGGCCCGTAGAGTTCCGTAGTGGCTGGTAAAGTTCCCTAGGGCCCTGTACCGTTCCGTAACTGCCTGCAAGGGTCTTTAGGCTTCCGTAGGGGCTGGTAGGGTTCCATAAAGTTCCGCGGGTTCCTGCAGAGTTCTGCAAGTGCCCGCAAGGGCCTGTAGGGGCCCACAGTGTTTCTGCCAGGTTCCGTAGAGTTCCGTAGGGGCCATATTTTTCTGTAGTGGCTGGTAGTATTCTGTAGGGGTCTGTAGGGTTCCGTAGGCGCCTGCAGTGTTCTGTAGGAGCCCATAGGGTTTTAGTGAAGTTCCGTTGCGTTGCTAAGGGTCTTGTAGAGTGCTGTTGGGTCCTGGAGTATTCTGTAGGGTTCCAGAGGGGCTCGTAGGGTTCCATCGAAATCTATAGGGTTCCCTAGGGGCCCATAGAGTCCCGTAGATTTCCGTAGGGACCTGTAGGGTTGTGTAAGTGCCCGCAGAAGTCTGTAGGAGTCTGTGGGATTCTGTAAGGTTCCAGAGGGTTCTGCAGGGTTCCGTAGGGACCCGTAGAGTTCCGTAGTGGCTGGTAAAGTTCCGTAGGGCCCTGTGGGGTTCTGTATGGACCTGTAGGGTTCCGTAGGGGCCTGCAGGGTTCCATAAGTGCCCGCAGGTGTCTGTAGGGTTCCGTAGGGGTCTGTAGGGTTCCGTAGGCACCTGCAGTGTTCTGTAGGAGCCCATAGGGTTTTAGTGAGGTTCCGTTGTGTTGCTAAGGGTCTTGTAGAGTGCTGTCGGGTCCTGGAGTATTCTGTAGGGTTCCAGAGGGCCTCGTAGGGTTCCGTCGAAATCTGAAGGGTTCCCTAGGGGCCCGTAGAGTCCCGTAGATTGCCGTAGGGACCTGTAGGGTTGTGTAAGTGCTCGCAGGGGTTGGTAGGAGCTTGTAGGGTTCCATAAGTTTCCAGAGGGTTGTGTAGGGTTCCGTAGGGGCCTGTGGTGTTCCCTAGGGGCCTGTAGAGTCTCGTACGGTTCCGTAGGGGCCTGTGGTGTTCCCTAGGGGCCTGTAGAGTCTCGTACAGTTCCGTAGGGTCCTGTAGGTTTCCATAAGCGCCCGCAGAGGTCTGAAGGGGCCCGTACTGTTCCGTAAGGATCCATAGGGCTCCGTAGAGCTTCGTAGGTTCCCTAGAGGCCTCTGGAGTACCGCAGGAGCCAGTAGTGTTCTGTAGGGGCCCGTAGGGTTCCTTCCATAGGAGCTGGCAGTGTTCCATAGGGTCCTCTAGGGTTGAGTAAGTGCCCGCAGGAGTCTGTAGGAATCCGTGGGATTCTGTAAGGTTCTGAAGGGTTCTGCAGGGTTCCGTAGGGGCCCGTAGAGTTCCATAGTGGCTGGTAAAGTTCCGTAGGGCCCTGTGGGGTTCTGTATGGACCTGTAGGGTTCCGTAGGGGCCTGCAGGGTTCCGTAAGTGCCCGCAGGTGTCTGTAGGGTTCCGTAGGGGTCTGTAGGGTTCCGTAGGCACCTGCAGTGTTCTGTAGGAGCCCATAGGGTTTTAGTGAGGTTCCGTTGTGTTGCTAAGGGTCTTGTAGAGTGCTGTCGGGTCCTGGAGTATTCTGTAGGGTTCCAGAGGGCCTCGTAGGGTTCCGTCGAAATCTGAAGGGTTCCCTAGGGGCCCGTAGAGTCCCGTAGATTGCCGTAGGGACCTGTAGGGTTGTGTAAGTGCCTGCAGGGGTTGGTAGGAGCTTGTAGGGTGCCATATGTTTCCGGAGGGTTGTGTAGGGTTCCGTAGGGGCCTGTGGTGTTCCCTAGGGGCCTGTAGAGTCTCGTACAGTTCCGTAGGGTCCTGTAGGTTTCCATAAGCGCCCGCAGAGGTCTGAAGGGGCCCGTACTGTTCCGTAAGGATCCATAGGGCTCCGTAGAGCTTCGTAGGTTCCCTAGAGGCCTCTGGAGTACGGCAGGAGCCAGTAGTGTTCTGTAGGGGCCCGTAGGGTTCCTTCCATAGGAGCTGGCAGTGTTCCATAGGGTCCTCTAGGGTTGAGTAAGTGCCCGCAGGAGTCTGTAGGAATCCGTGGGATTCTGTAAGGTTCTGGAGGGTTCTGCAGGGTTCCGTAGGGGCCCGTAGAGTTCCGTAGTGGCTGGTAAAGTTCCCTAGGGCCCTGTACCGTTCCGTAACTGCCTGCAAGGGTCTTTAGGCTTCCGTAGGGGCTGGTAGGGTTCCATAAAGTTCCGCGGGTTCCTGCAGAGTTCTGCAAGTGCCCGCAAGGGCCTGTAGGGGCCCACAGTGTTTCTGCCAGGTTCCGTAGAGTTCCGTAGGGGCCATATTTTTCTGTAGTGGCTGGTAGTATTCTGTAGGGGTCTGTAGGGTTCCGTAGGCGCCTGCAGTGTTCTGTAGGAGCCCATAGGGGTTTAGTGAGGTTCCGTTGTGTTGCTAAGGGTCTTGTAGAGTGCTGTCGGGTCCTGGAGTATTCTGTAGGGTTCCAGAGGGGCTCGTAGGGTTCCGTCGAAATCTATAGGGTTCCCTAGGGGCCCATAGAGTCCCGTAGATTTCCGTAGGGACCTGTAGGGTTGTGTAAGTGCCCGCAGAAGTCTGTGGGATTCTGTAAGGTTCCGGAGGGTTCTGCAGGGTTCCGTAGGGACCCGTAGAGTTCCGTAGTGGCTGGTAAAGTTCCGTAGGGCCCTGTGGGGTTCTGTATGGACCTGTAGGGTTCCGTAGGGGCCTGCAGGGTTCCGTAAGTGCCCGCAGGTGTCTGTAGGGTTCCGTAGGGGTCTGTAGGGTTCCGTAGGCACCTGCAGTGTTCTGTAGGAGCCCATAGGGTTTTAGTGAGGTTCCGTTGTGTTGCTAAGGGTCTTGTAGAGTGCTGTCGGGTCCTGGAGTATTCTGTAGGGTTCCAGAGGGCCTCGTAGGGTTCCGTCGAAATCTGAAGGGTTCCCTAGGGGCCCGTAGAGTCCCGTAGATTGCCGTAGGGACCTGTAGGGTTGTGTAAGTGCTCGCAGGGGTTGGTAGGAGCTTGTAGGGTTCCATAAGTTTCCAGAGGGTTGTGTAGGGTTCCGTAGGGGCCTGTGGTGTTCCCTAGGGGCCTGTAGAGTCTCGTACGGTTCCGTAGGGGCCTGTGGTGTTCCCTAGGGGCCTGTAGAGTCTCGTACAGTTCCGTAGGGTCCTGTAGGTTTCCATAAGCGCCCGCAGAGGTCTGAAGGGGCCCGTACTGTTCCGTAAGGATCCATAGGGCTCCGTAGAGCTTCGTAGGTTCCCTAGAGGCCTCTGGAGTACGGCAGGAGCCAGTAGTGTTCTGTAGGGGCCCGTAGGGTTCCTTCCATAGGAGCTGGCAGTGTTCCGTAGGGTCCTCTAGGGTTGAGTAAGTGCCCGCAGGAGTCTGTAGGAATCCGTGGGATTCTGTAAGGTTCTGGAGGGTTCTGCAGGGTTCCGTAGGGGCCCGTAGAGTTCCGTAGTGGCTGGTAAAGTTCCCTAGGGCCCTGTACCGTTCCGTAACTGCCTGCAAGGGTCTTTAGGCTTCCGTAGGGGCTGGTAGGGTTCCATAAAGTTCCGCGGGTTCCTGCAGAGTTCTGCAAGTGCCCGCAAGGGCCTGTAGGGGCCCACAGTGTTTCTGCCAGGTTCCGTAGAGTTCCGTAGGGGCCATATTTTTCTGTAGTGGCTGGTAGTATTCTGTAGGGGTCTGTAGGGTTCCGTAGGCGCCTGCAGTGTTCTGTAGGAGCCCATAGGGTTTTAGTGAAGTTCCGTTGTGTTGCTAAGGGTCTTGTAGAGTGCTGTTGGGTCCTGGATGTAGGGTTCCAGAGGGGCTCGTAGGGTTCCGTCGAAATCTATAGGGTTCCCTAGGGGCCCATAGAGTCCCGTAGATTTCCGTAGGGACCTGTAGGGTTGTGTAAGTGCCCGCAGAAGTCTGTAGGAGTCTGTGGGATTCTGTAAGGTTCCAGAGGGTTCTGCAGGGTTCCGTAGGGACCCGTAGAGTTCCGTAGTGGCTGGTAAAGTTCCGTAGGGCCCTGTGGGGTTCTGTATGGACCTGTAGGGTTCCGTAGGGGCCTGCAGGGTTCCGTAAGTGCCCGCAGGTGTCTGTAGGGTTCCGTAGGGGTCTGTAGGGTTCCGTAGGCACCTGCAGTGTTCTGTAGGAGCCCATAGGGTTTTAGTGAGGTTCCGTTGTGTTGCTAAGGGTCTTGTAGAGTGCTGTCGGGTCCTGGAGTATTCTGTAGGGTTCCAGAGGGCCTCGTAGGGTTCCGTCGAAATCTGAAGGGTTCCCTAGGGGCCCGTAGAGTCCCGTAGATTGCCGTAGGGACCTGTAGGGTTGTGTAAGTGCCCGCAGGGGTTGGTAGGAGCTTGTAGGGTGCCATATGTTTCCGGAGGGTTGTGTAGGGTTCCGTAGGGGCCTGTGGTGTTCCCTAGGGGCCTGTAGAGTCTCGTACAGTTCCGTAGGGTCCTGTAGGTTTCCATAAGCGCCCGCAGAGGTCTGAAGGGGCCCGTACTGTTCCGTAAGGATCCATAGGGCTCCGTAGAGCTTCGTAGGTTCCCTAGAGGCCTCTGGAGTACGGCAGGAGCCAGTAGTGTTCTGTAGGGGCCCGTAGGGTTCCTTCCATAGGAGCTGGCAGTGTTCCATAGGGTCCTCTAGGGTTGAGTAAGTGCCCGCAGGAGTCTGTAGGAATCCGTGGGATTCTGTAAGGTTCTGGAGGGTTCTGCAGGGTTCCGTAGGGGCCCGTAGAGTTCCGTAGTGGCTGGTAAAATTCCCTAGGGCCCTGTACCGTTCCGTAACTGCCTGCAAGGGTCTTTAGGCTTCCGTAGGGGCTGGTAGGGTTCCATAAAGTTCCGCGGGTTCCTGCAGAGTTCTGCAAGTGCCCGCAAGGGCCTGTAGGGGCCCACAGTGTTTCTGCCAGGTTCCGTAGAGTTCCGTAGGGGCCATATTTTTCTGTAGTGGCTGGTAGTATTCTGTAGGGGTCTGTAGGGTTCCGTAGGCGCCTGCAGTGTTCTGTAGGAGCCCATAGGGTTTTAGTGAAGTTCCGTTGTGTTGCTAAGGGTCTTGTAGAGTGCTGTTGGGTCCTGGAGTATTCTGTAGGGTTCCAGAGGGGCTCGTAGGGTTCCATCGAAATCTATAGGGTTCCCTAGGGGCCCATAGAGTCCCGTAGATTTCCGTAGGGACCTGTAGGGTTGTGTAAGTGCCCGCAGAAGTCTGTAGGAGTCTGTGGGATTCTGTAAGGTTCCAGAGGGTTCTGCAGGGTTCCGTAGGGACCCGTAGAGTTCCGTAGTGGCTGGTAAAGTTCCGTAGGGCCCTGTGGGGTTCTGTATGGACCTGTAGGGTTCCGTAGGGGCCTGCAGGGTTCCGTAAGTGCCCGCAGGTGTCTGTAGGGTTCCGTAGGGGTCTGTAGGGTTCCATAGGCACCTGCAGTGTTCTGTAGGAGCCCATAGGGTTTTAGTGAGGTTCCGTTGTGTTGCTAAGGGTCTTGTAGAGTGCTGTCGGGTCCTGGAGTATTCTGTAGGGTTCCAGAGGGCCTCGTAGGGTTCCGTCGAAATCTGAAGGGTTCCCTAGGGGCCCGTAGAGTCCCGTAGATTGCCGTAGGGACCTGTAGGGTTGTGTAAGTGCCCGCAGGGGTTGGTAGGAGCTTGTAGGGTGCCATATGTTTCCGGAGGGTTGTGTAGGGTTCCGTAGGGGCCTGTGGTGTTCCCTAGGGGCCTGTAGAGTCTCGTACAGTTCCGTAGGGTCCTGTAGGTTTCCATAAGCGCCCGCAGAGGTCTGAAGGGGCCCGTACTGTTCCGTAAGGATCCATAGGGCTCTGTAGAGCTTCGTAGGTTCCCTAGAGGCCTCTGGAGTACGGCAGGAGCCAGTAGTGTTCTGTAGGGGCCCGTAGGGTTCCTTCCATAGGAGCTGGCAGTGTTCCATAGGGTCCTCTAGGGTTGAGTAAGTGCCCGCAGGAGTCTGTAGGAATCCGTGGGATTCTGTAAGGTTCTGGAGGGTTCTGCAGGGTTCCGTAGGGGCCCGTAGAGTTCCGTAGTGGCTGGTAAAGTTCCCTAGGGCCCTGTACCGTTCCGTAACTGCCTGCAAGGGTCTTTAGGCTTCCGTAGGGGCTGGTAGGGTTCCATAAAGTTCCGCGGGTTCCTGCAGAGTTCTGCAAGTGCCCGCAAGGGCCTGTAGGGGCCCACAGTGTTTCTGCCAGGTTCCGTAGAGTTCCGTAGGGGCCATATTTTTCTGTAGTGGCTGGTAGTATTCTGTAGGGGTCTGTAGGGTTCCGTAGGCGCCTGCAGTGTTCTGTAGGAGCCCATAGGGGTTTAGTGAGGTTCCGTTGTGTTGCTAAGGGTCTTGTAGAGTGCTGTCGGGTCCTGGAGTATTCTGTAGGGTTCCAGAGGGGCTCGTAGGGTTCCGTCGAAATCTATAGGGTTCCCTAGGGGCCCATAGAGTCCCGTAGATTTCCGTAGGGACCTGTAGGGTTGTGTAAGTGCCCGCAGAAGTCTGTGGGATTCTGTAAGGTTCCGGAGGGTTCTGCAGGGTTCCGTAGGGACCCGTAGAGTTCCGTAGTGGCTGGTAAAGTTCCGTAGGGCCCTGTGGGGTTCTGTATGGACCTGTAGGGTTCCGTAGGGGCCTGCAGGGTTCCGTAAGTGCCCGCAGGTGTCTGTAGGGTTCCGTAGGGGTCTGTAGGGTTCCGTAGGCACCTGCAGTGTTCTGTAGGAGCCCATAGGGTTTTAGTGAGGTTCCGTTGTGTTGCTAAGGGTCTTGTAGAGTGCTGTCGGGTCCTGGAGTATTCTGTAGGGTTCCAGAGGGCCTCGTAGGGTTCCGTCGAAATCTGAAGGGTTCCCTAGGGGCCCGTAGAGTCCCGTAGATTGCCGTAGGGACCTGTAGGGTTGTGTAAGTGCCCGCAGGGGTTGGTAGGAGCTTGTAGGGTGCCATATGTTTCCGGAGGGTTGTGTAGGGTTCCGTAGGGGCCTGTGGTGTTCCCTAGGGGCCTGTAGAGTCTCGTACAGTTCCGTAGGGTCCTGTAGGTTTCCATAAGCGCCCGCAGAGGTCTGAAGGGGCCCGTACTGTTCCGTAAGGATCCATAGGGCTCCGTAGAGCTTCGTAGGTTCCCTAGAGGCCTCTGGAGTACCGCAGGAGCCAGTAGTGTTCTGTAGGGGCCCGTAGGGTTCCTTCCATAGGAGCTGGCAGTGTTCCATAGGGTCCTCTAGGGTTGAGTAAGTGCCCGCAGGAGTCTGTAGGAATCCGTGGGATTCTGTAAGGTTCTGGAGGGTTCTGCAGGGTTCCGTAGGGGCCCGTAGAGTTCCGTAGTGGCTGGTAAAGTTCCCTAGGGCCCTGTACCGTTCCGTAACTGCCTGCAAGGGTCTTTAGGCTTCCGTAGGGGCTGGTAGGGTTCCATAAAGTTCCGCGGGTTCCTGCAGAGTTCTGCAAGTGCCCGCAAGGGCCTGTAGGGGCCCACAGTGTTTCTGCCAGGTTCCGTAGAGTTCCGTAGGGGCCATATTTTTCTGTAGTGGCTGGTAGTATTCTGTAGGGGTCTGTAGGGTTCCGTAGGCGCCTGCAGTGTTCTGTAGGAGCCCATAGGGTTTTAGTGAAGTTCCGTTGTGTTGCTAAGGGTCTTGTAGAGTGCTGTCGGGTCCTGGAGTATTCTGTAGGGTTCCAGAGGGCCTCGTAGGGTTCCATCGAAATCTATAGGGTTCCCTAGGGGCCCATAGAGTCCCGTAGATTTCCGTAGGGACCTGTAGGGTTGTGTAAGTGCCCGCAGAAGTCTGTGGGATTCTGTAAGGTTCCGGAGGGTTCTGCAGGGTTCCGTAGGGACCCGTAGAGTTCCGTAGTGGCTGGTAAAGTTCCGTAGGGCCCTGTGGGGTTCTGTATGGACCTGTAGGGTTCCGTAGGGGCCTGCAGGGTTCCGTAAGTGCCCGCAGGTGTCTGTAGGGTTCCGTAGGGGTCTGTAGGGTTCCGTAGGCACCTGCAGTG
This sequence comes from Numenius arquata, assembly GCF_964106895.1. Classification (NCBI taxonomy): domain Eukaryota; kingdom Metazoa; phylum Chordata; class Aves; order Charadriiformes; family Scolopacidae; genus Numenius; species Numenius arquata. Next base: position 91,226 of record NW_027415661.1, read on the forward strand.
TTCTGTAGGAGCCCATAGGGTTTTAGTGAGGTTCCGTTGTGTTGCTAAGGGTCTTGTAGAGTGCTGTCGGGTCCTGGAGTATTCTGTAGGGTTCCAGAGGGCCTCGTAGGGTTCCGTCGAAATCTGAAGGGTTCCCTAGGGGCCCGTAGAGTCCCGTAGATTGCCGTAGGGACCTGTAGGGTTGTGTAAGTGCTCGCAGGGGTTGGTAGGAGCTTGTAGGGTTCCATAAGTTTCCAGAGGGTTGTGTAGGGTTCCGTAGGGGCCTGTGGTGTTCCCTAGGGGCCTGTAGAGTCTCGTACGGTTCCGTAGGGGCCTGTGGTGTTCCCTAGGGGCCTGTAGAGTCTCGTACAGTTCCGTAGGGTCCTGTAGGTTTCCATAAGCGCCCGCAGAGGTCTGAAGGGGCCCGTACTGTTCCGTAAGGATCCATAGGGCTCCGTAGAGCTTCGTAGGTTCCCTAGAGGCCTCTGGAGTACGGCAGGAGCCAGTAGTGTTCTGTAGGGGCCCGTAGGGTTCCTTCCATAGGAGCTGGCAGTGTTCCGTAGGGTCCTCTAGGGTTGAGTAAGTGCCCGCAGGAGTCTGTAGGAATCCGTGGGATTCTGTAAGGTTCTGGAGGGTTCTGCAGGGTTCCGTAGGGGCCCGTAGAGTTCCGTAGTGGCTGGTAAAGTTCCCTAGGGCCCTGTACCGTTCCGTAACTGCCTGCAAGGGTCTTTAGGCTTCAGTAGGGGCTGGTAGGGTTCCATAAAGTTCCGCGGGTTCCTGCAGAGTTCTGCAAGTGCCCGCAAGGGCCTGTAGGGGCCCACAGTGTTTCTGCCAGGTTCCGTAGAGTTCCGTAGGGGCTATATTTTTCTGTAGTGGCTGGTAGTATTCTGTAGGGGTCTGTAGGGTTCCGTAGGCGCCTGCAGTGTTCTGTAGGAGCCCATAGGGGTTTAGTGAGGTTCCGTTGTGTTGCTAAGGGTCTTGTAGAGTGCTGTCGGGTCCTGGAGTATTCTGTAGGGTTCCAGAGGGGCTCGTAGGGTTCCATCGAAATCTATAGGGTTCCCTAGGGGCCCATAGAGTCCCGTAGATTTCCGTAGGGACCTGTAGGGTTGTGTAAGTGCCCGCAGAAGTCTGTGGGATTCTGTAAGGTTCCGGAGGGTTCTGCAGGGTTCCGTAGGGACCCGTAGAGTTCCGTAGTGGCTGGTAAAGTTCCGTAGGGCCCTGTGGGGTTCTGTATGGACCTGTAGGGTTCCGTAGGGGCCTGCAGGGTTCCGTAAGTGCCCGCAGGTGTCTGTAGGGTTCCGTAGGGGTCTGTAGGGTTCCGTAGGCACCTGCAGTGTTCTGTAGGAGCCCATAGGGTTTTAGTGAGGTTCCGTTGTGTTGCTAAGGGTCTTGTAGAGTGCTGTCGGGTCCTGGAGTATTCTGTAGGGTTCCAGAGGGCCTCGTAGGGTTCCGTTGAAATCTGAAGGGTTCCCTAGGGGCCCGTAGAGTCCCGTAGATTGCCGTAGGGACCTGTAGGGTTGTGTAAGTGCTCGCAGGGGTTGGTAGGAGCTTGTAGGGTTCCATAAGTTTCCAGAGGGTTGTGTAGGGTTCCGTAGGGGCCTGTGGTGTTCCCTAGGGGCCTGTAGAGTCTCGTACGGTTCTGTAGGGGCCTGTGGTGTTCCCTAGGGGCCTGTAGAGTCTCGTACAGTTCCGTAGGGTCCTGTAGGTTTCCATAAGCGCCCGCAGAGGTCTGAAGGGGCCCGTACTGTTCCGTAAGGATCCATAGGGCTCCGTAGAGCTTCGTAGGTTCCCTAGAGGCCTCTGGAGTACGGCAGGAGCCAGTAGTGTTCTGTAGGGGCCCGTAGGGTTCCTTCCATAGGAGCTGGCAGTGTTCCGTAGGGTCCTCTAGGGTTGAGTAAGTGCCCGCAGGAGTCTGTAGGAATCCGTGGGATTCTGTAAGGTTCTGGAGGGTTCTGCAGGGTTCCGTAGGGGCCCGTAGAGTTCCGTAGTGGCTGGTAAAGTTCCCTAGGGCCCTGTACCGTTCCGTAACTGCCTGCAAGGGTCTTTAGGCTTCCGTAGGGGCTGGTAGGGTTCCATAAAGTTCCGCGGGTTCCTGCAGAGTTCTGCAAGTGCCCGCAAGGGCCTGTAGGGGCCCACAGTGTTTCTGCCAGGTTCCGTAGAGTTCCGTAGGGGCCATATTTTTCTGTAGTGGCTGGTAGTATTCTGTAGGGGTCTGTAGGGTTCCGTAGGCGCCTGCAGTGTTCTGTAGGAGCCCATAGGGTTTTAGTGAAGTTCCGTTGTGTTGCTAAGGGTCTTGTAGAGTGCTGTCGGGTCCTGGAGTATTCTGTAGGGTTCCAGAGGGGCTCGTAGGGTTCCATCGAAATCTATAGGGTTCCCTAGGGGCCCATAGAGTCCCGTAGATTTCCGTAGGGACCTGTAGGGTTGTGTAAGTGCCCGCAGAAGTCTGTAGGAGTCTGTGGGATTCTGTAAGGTTCCAGAGGGTTCTGCAGGGTTCCGTAGGGACCCGTAGAGTTCCGTAGTGGCTGGTAAAGTTCCGTAGGGCCCTGTGGGGTTCTGTATGGACCTGTAGGGTTCCGTAGGGGCCTGCAGGGTTCCGTAAGTGCCCGCAGGTGTCTGTAGGGTTCCGTAGGGGTCTGTAGGGTTCCGTAGGCACCTGCAGTGTTCTGTAGGAGCCCATAGGGTTTTAGTGAGGTTCCGTTGTGTTGCTAAGGGTCTTGTAGAGTGCTGTCGGGTCCTGGAGTATTCTGTAGGGTTCCAGAGGGCCTCGTAGGGTTCCGTCGAAATCTGAAGGGTTCCCTAGGGGCCCGTAGAGTCCCGTAGATTGCCGTAGGGACCTGTAGGGTTGTGTAAGTGCCCGCAGGGGTTGGTAGGAGCTTGTAGGGTGCCATATGTTTCCGGAGGGTTGTGTAGGGTTCCGTAGGGGCCTGTGGTGTTCCCTAGGGGCCTGTAGAGTCTCGTACAGTTCCGTAGGGTCCTGTAGCTTTCCATAAGCGCCCGCAGAGGTCTGAAGGGGCCCGTACTGTTCCGTAAGGATCCATAGGGCTCCGTAGAGCTTCGTAGGTTCCCTAGAGGCCTCTGGAGTACGGCAGGAGCCAGTAGTGTTCTGTAGGGGCCCGTAGGGTTCCTTCCATAGGAGCTGGCAGTGTTCCATAGGGTCCTCTAGGGTTGAGTAAGTGCCCGCAGGAGTCTGTAGGAATCCGTGGGATTCTGTAAGGTTCTGGAGGGTTCTGCAGGGTTCCGTAGGGGCCCGTAGAGTTCCGTAGTGGCTGGTAAAGTTCCCTAGGGCCCTGTACCGTTCCGTAACTGCCTGCAAGGGTCTTTAGGCTTCCGTAGGGGCTGGTAGGGTTCCATAAAGTTCCGCGGGTTCCTGCAGAGTTCTGCAAGTGCCCGCAAGGGCCTGTAGGGGCCCACAGTGTTTCTGCCAGGTTCCGTAGAGTTCCGTAGGGGCCATATTTTTCTGTAGTGGCTGGTAGTATTCTGTAGGGGTCTGTAGGGTTCCGTAGGCGCCTGCAGTGTTCTGTAGGAGCCCATAGGGGTTTAGTGAGGTTCCGTTGTGTTGCTAAGGGTCTTGTAGAGTGCTGTTGGGTCCTGGAGTATTCTGTAGGGTTCCAGAGGGGCTCGTAGGGTTCCATCGAAATCTATAGGGTTCCCTAGGGGCCCATAGAGTCCCGTAGATTTCCGTAGGGACCTGTAGGGTTGTGTAAGTGCCCGCAGAAGTCTGTGGGATTCTGTAAGGTTCCGGAGGGTTCTGCAGGGTTCCGTAGGGACCCGTAGAGTTCCGTAGTGGCTGGTAAAGTTCCGTAGGGCCCTGTGGGGTTCTGTATGGACCTGTAGGGTTCCGTAGGGGCCTGCAGGGTTCCGTAAGTGCCCGCAGGTGTCTGTAGGGTTCCGTAGGGGTCTGTAGGGTTCCGTAGGCACCTGCAGTGTTCTGTAGGAGCCCATAGGGTTTTAGTGAGGTTCCGTTGTGTTGCTAAGGGTCTTGTAGAGTGCTGTCGGGTCCTGAAGTATTCTGTAGGGTTCCAGAGGGCCTCGTAGGGTTCCGTCGAAATCTGAAGGGTTCCCTAGGGGCCCGTAGAGTCCCGTAGATTGCCGTAGGGACCTGTAGGGTTGTGTAAGTGCTCGCAGGGGTTGGTAGGAGCTTGTAGGGTTCCATAAGTTTCCAGAGGGTTGTGTAGGGTTCCGTAGGGGCCTGTGGTGTTCCCTAGGGGCCTGTAGAGTCTCGTACGGTTCCGTAGGGGCCTGTGGTGTTCCCTAGGGGCCTGTAGAGTCTCGTACAGTTCCGTAGGGTCCTGTAGGTTTCCATAAGCGCCCGCAGAGGTCTGAAGGGGCCCGTACTGTTCCGTAAGGATCCATAGGGCTCCGTAGAGCTTCGTAGGTTCCCTAGAGGCCTCTGGAGTACCGCAGGAGCCAGTAGTGTTCTGTAGGGGCCCGTAGGGTTCCTTCCATAGGAGCTGGCAGTGTTCCGTAGGGTCCTCTAGGGTTGAGTAAGTGCCCGCAGGAGTCTGTAGGAATCCGTGGGATTCTGTAAGGTTCTGGAGGGTTCTGCAGGGTTCCCAATGGCCCGTAGAGTTCCATAGTGGCTGGTAAAGTTCCCTAGGGCCCTGTACCGTTCCGTAACTGCCTGCAAGGGTCTTTAGGCTTCCGTAGGGGCTGGTAGGGTTCCATAAAGTTCCGCGGGTTCCTGCAGAGTTCTGCAAGTGCCCGCAAGGGCCTGTAGGGGCCCACAGTGTTTCTGCCAGGTTCCGTAGAGTTCCGTAGGGGCCATATTTTTCTGTAGTGGCTGGTAGTATTCTGTAGGGGTCTGTAGGGTTCCGTAGGCGCCTGCAGTGTTCTGTAGGAGCCCATAGGGTTTTAGTGAAGTTCCGTTGTGTTGCTAAGGGTCTTGTAGAGTGCTGTTGGGTCCTGGAGTATTCTGTAGGGTTCCAGAGGGGCTCGTAGGGTTCCATCGAAATCTATAGGGTTCCCTAGGGGCCCATAGAGTCCCGTAGATTTCCGTAGGGACCTGTAGGGTTGTGTAAGTGCCCGCAGAAGTCTGTAGGAGTCTGTGGGATTCTGTAAGGTTCCAGAGGGTTCTGCAGGGTTCCGTAGGGACCCGTAGAGTTCCGTAGTGGCTGGTAAAGTTCCGTAGGGCCCTGTGGGGTTCTGTATGGACCTGTAGGGTTCCGTAGGGGCCTGCAGGGTTCCGTAAGTGCCCGCAGGTGTCTGTAGGGTTCCGTAGGGGTCTGTAGGGTTCCGTAGGCACCTGCAGTGTTCTGTAGGAGCCCATAGGGTTTTAGTGAGGTTCCGTTGTGTTGCTAAGGGTCTTGTAGAGTGCTGTCGGGTCCTGGAGTATTCTGTAGGGTTCCAGAGGGCCTCGTAGGGTTCCGTCGAAATCTGAAGGGTTCCCTAGGGGCCCGTAGAGTCCCGTAGATTGCCGTAGGGACCTGTAGGGTTGTGTAAGTGCCCGCAGGGGTTGGTAGGAGCTTGTAGGGTGCCATATGTTTCCGGAGGGTTGTGTAGGGTTCCGTAGGGGCCTGTGGTGTTCCCTAGGGGCCTGTAGAGTCTCGTACAGTTCCGTAGGGTCCTGTAGCTTTCCATAAGCGCCCGCAGAGGTCTGAAGGGGCCCGTACTGTTCCGTAAGGATCCATAGGGCTCCGTAGAGCTTCGTAGGTTCCCTAGAGGCCTCTGGAGTACCGCAGGAGCCAGTAGTGTTCTGTAGGGGCCCGTAGGGTTCCTTCCATAGGAGCTGGCAGTGTTCCATAGGGTCCTCTAGGGTTGAGTAAGTGCCCGCAGGAGTCTGTAGGAATCCGTGGGATTCTGTAAGGTTCTGGAGGGTTCTGCAGGGTTCCGTAGGGGCCCGTAGAGTTCCGTAGTGGCTGGTAAAGTTCCCTAGGGCCCTGTACCGTTCCGTAACTGCCTGCAAGGGTCTTTAGGCTTCCGTAGGGGCTGGTAGGGTTCCATAAAGTTCCGCGGGTTCCTGCAGAGTTCTGCAAGTGCCCGCAAGGGCCTGTAGGGGCCCACAGTGTTTCTGCCAGGTTCCGTAGAGTTCCGTAGGGGCCATATTTTTCTGTAGTGGCTGGTAGTATTCTGTAGGGGTCTGTAGGGTTCCGTAGGCGCCTGCAGTGTTCTGTAGGAGCCCATAGGGTTTTAGTGAAGTTCCGTTGTGTTGCTAAGGGTCTTGTAGAGTGCTGTTGGGTCCTGGATGTAGGGTTCCAGAGGGGCTCGTAGGGTTCCGTCGAAATCTATAGGGTTCCCTAGGGGCCCATAGAGTCCCGTAGATTTCCGTAGGGACCTGTAGGGTTGTGTAAGTGCCCGCAGAAGTCTGTAGGAGTCTGTGGGATTCTGTAAGGTTCCAGAGGGTTCTGCAGGGTTCCGTAGGGACCCGTAGAGTTCCGTAGTGGCTGGTAAAGTTCCGTAGGGCCCTGTGGGGTTCTGTATGGACCTGTAGGGTTCCGTAGGGGCCTGCAGGGTTCCGTAAGTGCCCGCAGGTGTCTGTAGGGTTCCGTAGGGGTCTGTAGGGTTCCGTAGGCACCTGCAGTGTTCTGTAGGAGCCCATAGGGTTTTAGTGAGGTTCCGTTGTGTTGCTAAGGGTCTTGTAGAGTGCTGTCGGGTCCTGGAGTATTCTGTAGGGTTCCAGAGGGGCTCGTAGGGTTCCGTCGAAATCTATAGGGTTCCCTAGGGGCCCGTAGAGTCCCGTAGATTGCCGTAGGGACCTGTAGGGTTGTGTAAGTGCCCGCAGGGGTTGGTAGGAGCTTGTAGGGTGCCATATGTTTCCGGAGGGTTGTGTAGGGTTCCGTAGGGGCCTGTGGTGTTCCCTAGGGGCCTGTAGAGTCTCGTACAGTTCCGTAGGGTCCTGTAGGTTTCCATAAGCGCCCGCAGAGGTCTGAAGGGGCCCGTACTGTTCCGTAAGGATCCATAGGGCTCCGTAGAGCTTCGTAGGTTCCCTAGAGGCCTCTGGAGTACCGCAGGAGCCAGTAGTGTTCTGTAGGGGCCCGTAGGGTTCCTTCCATAGGAGCTGGCAGTGTTCCATAGGGTCCTCTAGGGTTGAGTAAGTGCCCGCAGGAGTCTGTAGGAATCCGTGGGATTCTGTAAGGTTCTGGAGGGTTCTGCAGGGTTCCGTAGGGGCCCGTAGAGTTCCGTAGTGGCTGGTAAAGTTCCCTAGGGCCCTGTACCGTTCCGTAACTGCCTGCAAGGGTCTTTAGGCTTCCGTAGGGGCTGGTAGGGTTCCATAAAGTTCCGCGGGTTCCTGCAGAGTTCTGCAAGTGCCCGCAAGGGCCTGTAGGGGCCCACAGTGTTTCTGCCAGGTTCCGTAGAGTTCCGTAGGGGCCATATTTTTCTGTAGTGGCTGGTAGTATTCTGTAGGGGTCTGTAGGGTTCCGTAGGCGCCTGCAGTGTTCTGTAGGAGCCCATAGGGGTTTAGTGAGGTTCCGTTGTGTTGCTAAGGGTCTTGTAGAGTGCTGTCGGGTCCTGGAGTATTCTGTAGGGTTCCAGAGGGGCTCGTAGGGTTCCGTCGAAATCTATAGGGTTCCCTAGGGGCCCATAGAGTCCCGTAGATTTCCGTAGGGACCTGTAGGGTTGTGTAAGTGCCCGCAGAAGTCTGTAGGAGTCTGTGGGATTCTGTAAGGTTCCAGAGGGTTCTGCAGGGTTCCGTAGGGACCCGTAGAGTTCCGTAGTGGCTGGTAAAGTTCCGTAGGGCCCTGTGGGGTTCTGTATGGACCTGTAGGGTTCCGTAGGGGCCTGCAGGGTTCCGTAAGTGCCCGCAGGTGTCTGTAGGGTTCCGTAGGGGTCTGTAGGGTTCCGTAGGCACCTGCAGTGTTCTGTAGGAGCCCATAGGGTTTTAGTGAGGTTCCGTTGTGTTGCTAAGGGTCTTGTAGAGTGCTGTCGGGTCCTGGAGTATTCTGTAGGGTTCCAGAGGGCCTCGTAGGGTTCCGTCGAAATCTGAAGGGTTCCCTAGGGGCCCGTAGAGTCCCGTAGATTGCCGTAGGGACCTGTAGGGTTGTGTAAGTGCCCGCAGGGGTTGGTAGGAGCTTGTAGGGTGCCATATGTTTCCGGAGGGTTGTGTAGGGTTCCGTAGGGGCCTGTGGTGTTCCCTAGGGGCCTGTAGAGTCTCGTACAGTTCCGTAGGGTCCTGTAGGTTTCCATAAGCGCCCGCAGAGGTCTGAAGGGGCCCGTACTGTTCCGTAAGGATCCATAGGGCTCCGTAGAGCTTCGTAGGTTCCCTAGAGGCCTCTGGAGTACCGCAGGAGCCAGTAGTGTTCTGTAGGGGCCCGTAGGGTTCCTTCCATAGGAGCTGGCAGTGTTCCATAGGGTCCTCTAGGGTTGAGTAAGTGCCCGCAGGAGTCTGTAGGAATCCGTGGGATTCTGTAAGGTTCTGGAGGGTTCTGCAGGGTTCCGTAGGGGCCCGTAGAGTTCCGTAGTGGCTGGTAAAGTTCCCTAGGGCCCTGTACCGTTCCGTAACTGCCTGCAAGGGTCTTTAGGCTTCCGTAGGGGCTGGTAGGGTTCCATAAAGTTCCGCGGGTTCCTGCAGAGTTCTGCAAGTGCCCGCAAGGGCCTGTAGGGGCCCACAGTGTTTCTGCCAGGTTCCGTAGAGTTCCGTAGGGGCCATATTTTTCTGTAGTGGCTGGTAGTATTCTGTAGGGGTCTGTAGGGTTCCGTAGGCGCCTGCAGTGTTCTGTAGGAGCCCATAGGGGTTTAGTGAGGTTCCGTTGTGTTGCTAAGGGTCTTGTAGAGTGCTGTCGGGTCCTGGAGTATTCTGTAGGGTTCCAGAGGGCCTCGTAGGGTTCCATCGAAATCTATAGGGTTCCCTAGGGGCCCATAGAGTCCCGTAGATTTCCGTAGGGACCTGTAGGGTTGTGTAAGTGCCCGCAGAAGTCTGTGGGATTCTGTAAGGTTCCGGAGGGTTCTGCAGGGTTCCGTAGGGACCCGTAGAGTTCCGTAGTGGCTGGTAAAGTTCCGTAGGGCCCTGTGGGGTTCTGTATGGACCTGTAGGGTTCCGTAGGGGCCTGCAGGGTTCCGTAAGTGCCCGCAGGTGTCTGTAGGGTTCCGTAGGGGTCTGTAGGGTTCCGTAGGCACCTGCAGTGTTCTGTAGGAGCCCATAGGGTTTTAGTGAGGTTCCGTTGTGTTGCTAAGGGTCTTGTAGAGTGCTGTCGGGTCCTGGAGTATTCTGTAGGGTTCCAGAGGGCCTCGTAGGGTTCCGTCGAAATCTGAAGGGTTCCCTAGGGGCCCGTAGAGTCCCGTAGATTGCCGTAGGGACCTGTAGGGTTGTGTAAGTGCTCGCAGGGGTTGGTAGGAGCTTGTAGGGTTCCATAAGTTTCCAGAGGGTTGTGTAGGGTTCCGTAGGGGCCTGTGGTGTTCCCTAGGGGCCTGTAGAGTCTCGTACGGTTCCGTAGGGGCCTGTGGTGTTCCCTAGGGGCCTGTAGAGTCTCGTACAGTTCCGTAGGGTCCTGTAGGTTTCCATAAGCGCCCGCAGAGGTCTGAAGGGGCCCGTACTGTTCCGTAAGGATCCATAGGGCTCCGTAGAGCTTCGTAGGTTCCCTAGAGGCCTCTGGAGTACCGCAGGAGCCAGTAGTGTTCTGTAGGGGCCCGTAGGGTTCCTTCCATAGGAGCTGGCAGTGTTCCATAGGGTCCTCTAGGGTTGAGTAAGTGCCCGCAGGAGTCTGTAGGAATCCGTGGGATTCTGTAAGGTTCTGGAGGGTTCTGCAGGGTTCCGTAGGGGCCCGTAGAGTTCCGTAGTGGCTGGTAAAGTTCCCTAGGGCCCTGTACCGTTCCGTAACTGCCTGCAAGGGTCTTTAGGCTTCCGTAGGGGCTGGTAGGGTTCCATAAAGTTCCGCGGGTTCCTGCAGAGTTCTGCAAGTGCCCGCAAGGGCCTGTAGGGGCCCACAGTGTTTCTGCCAGGTTCCGTAGAGTTCCGTAGGGGCTATATTTTTCTGTAGTGGCTGGTAGTATTCTGTAGGGGTCTGTAGGGTTCCGTAGGCGCCTGCAGTGTTCTGTAGGAGCCCATAGGGGTTTAGTGAGGTTCCGTTGTGTTGCTAAGGGTCTTGTAGAGTGCTGTCGGGTCCTGGAGTATTCTGTAGGGTTCCAGAGGGGCTCGTAGGGTTCCATCGAAATCTATAGGGTTCCCTAGGGGCCCATAGAGTCCCGTAGATTTCCGTAGGGACCTGTAGGGTTGTGTAAGTGCCCGCAGAAGTCTGTGGGATTCTGTAAGGTTCCGGAGGGTTCTGCAGGGTTCCGTAGGGACCCGTAGAGTTCCGTAGTGGCTGGTAAAGTTCCGTAGGGCCCTGTGGGGTTCTGTATGGACCTGTAGGGTTCCGTAGGGGCCTGCAGGGTTCCGTAAGTGCCCGCAGGTGTCTGTAGGGTTCCGTAGGGGTCTGTAGGGTTCCGTAGGCACCTGCAGTGTTCTGTAGGAGCCCATAGGGTTTTAGTGAGGTTCCGTTGTGTTGCTAAGGGTCTTGTAGAGTGCTGTCGGGTCCTGGAGTATTCTGTAGGGTTCCAGAGGGCCTCGTAGGGTTCCGTTGAAATCTGAAGGGTTCCCTAGGGGCCCGTAGAGTCCCGTAGATTGCCGTAGGGACCTGTAGGGTTGTGTAAGTGCTCGCAGGGGTTGGTAGGAGCTTGTAGGGTTCCATAAGTTTCCAGAGGGTTGTGTAGGGTTCCGTAGGGGCCTGTGGTGTTCCCTAGGGGCCTGTAGAGTCTCGTACGGTTCTGTAGGGGCCTGTGGTGTTCCCTAGGGGCCTGTAGAGTCTCGTACAGTTCCGTAGGGTCCTGTAGGTTTCCATAAGCGCCCGCAGAGGTCTGAAGGGGCCCGTACTGTTCCGTAAGGATCCATAGGGCTCCGTAGAGCTTCGTAGGTTCCCTAGAGGCCTCTGGAGTACGGCAGGAGCCAGTAGTGTTCTGTAGGGGCCCGTAGGGTTCCTTCCATAGGAGCTGGCAGTGTTCCGTAGGGTCCTCTAGGGTTGAGTAAGTGCCCGCAGGAGTCTGTAGGAATCCGTGGGATTCTGTAAGGTTCTGGAGGGTTCTGCAGGGTTCTGTAGGGGCCCGTAGAGTTCCGTAGTGGCTGGTAAAGTTCCCTAGGGCCCTGTACCGTTCCGTAACTGCCTGCAAGGGTCTTTAGGCTTCCGTAGGGGCTGGTAGGGTTCCATAAAGTTCCGCGGGTTCCTGCAGAGTTCTGCAAGTGCCCGCAAGGGCCTGTAGGGGCCCACAGTGTTTCTGCCAGGTTCCGTAGAGTTCCGTAGGGGCCATATTTTTCTGTAGTGGCTGGTAGTATTCTGTAGGGGTCTGTAGGGTTCCGTAGGCGCCTGCAGTGTTCTGTAGGAGCCCATAGGGTTTTAGTGAAGTTCCGTTGTGTTGCTAAGGGTCTTGTAGAGTGCTGTCGGGTCCTGGAGTATTCTGTAGGGTTCCAGAGGGGCTCGTAGGGTTCCATCGAAATCTATAGGGTTCCCTAGGGGCCCATAGAGTCCCGTAGATTTCCGTAGGGACCTGTAGGGTTGTGTAAGTGCCCGCAGAAGTCTGTAGGAGTCTGTGGGATTCTGTAAGGTTCCAGAGGGTTCTGCAGGGTTCCGTAGGGACCCGTAGAGTTCCGTAGTGGCTGGTAAAGTTCCGTAGGGCCCTGTGGGGTTCTGTATGGACCTGTAGGGTTCCGTAGGGGCCTGCAGGGTTCCGTAAGTGCCCGCAGATGTCTGTAGGGTTCCGTAGGGGTCTGTAGGGTTCCGTAGGCACCTGCAGTGTTCTGTAGGAGCCCATAGGGTTTTAGTGAGGTTCCGTTGTGTTGCTAAGGGTCTTGTAGAGTGCTGTCGGGTCCTGGAGTATTCTGTAGGGTTCCAGAGGGCCTCGTAGGGTTCCGTCGAAATCTGAAGGGTTCCCTAGGGGCCCGTAGAGTCCCGTAGATTGCCGTAGGGACCTGTAGGGTTGTGTAAGTGCCCGCAGGGGTTGGTAGGAGCTTGTAGGGTGCCATATGTTTCCGGAGGGTTGTGTAGGGTTCCGTAGGGGCCTGTGGTGTTCCCTAGGGGCCTGTAGAGTCTCGTACAGTTCCGTAGGGTCCTGTAGGTTTCCATAAGCGCCCGCAGAGGTCTGAAGGGGCCCGTACTGTTCCGTAAGGATCCATAGGGCTCCGTAGAGCTTCGTAGGTTCCCTAGAGGCCTCTGGAGTACCGCAGGAGCCAGTAGTGTTCTGTAGGGGCCCGTAGGGTTCCTTCCATAGGAGCTGGCAGTGTTCCATAGGGTCCTCTAGGGTTGAGTAAGTGCCCGCAGGAGTCTGTAGGAATCCGTGGGATTCTGTAAGGTTCTGGAGGGTTCTGCAGGGTTCCGTAGGGGCCCGTAGAGTTCCGTAGTGGCTGGTAAAGTTCCCTAGGGCCCTGTACCGTTCCGTAACTGCCTGCAAGGGTCTTTAGGCTTCCGTAGGGGCTGGTAGGGTTCCATAAAGTTCCGCGGGTTCCTGCAGAGTTCTGCAAGTGCCCGCAAGGGCCTGTAGGGGCCCACAGTGTTTCTGCCAGGTTCCGTAGAGTTCCGTAGGGGCCATATTTTTCTGTAGTGGCTGGTAGTATTCTGTAGGGGTCTGTAGGGTTCCGTAGGCGCCTGCAGTGTTCTGTAGGAGCCCATAGGGGTTTAGTGAGGTTCCGTTGTGTTGCTAAGGGTCTTGTAGAGTGCTGTTGGGTCCTGGAGTATTCTGTAGGGTTCCAGAGGGGCTCGTAGGGTTCCATCGAAATCTATAGGGTTCCCTAGGGGCCCATAGAGTCCCGTAGATTTCCGTAGGGACCTGTAGGGTTGTGTAAGTGCCCGCAGAAGTCTGTGGGATTCTGTAAGGTTCCGGAGGGTTCTGCAGGGTTCCGTAGGGACCCGTAGAGTTCCGTAGTGGCTGGTAAAGTTCCGTAGGGCCCTGTGGGGTTCTGTATGGACCTGTAGGGTTCCGTAGGGGCCTGCAGGGTTCCGTAAGTGCCCGCAGGTGTCTGTAGGGTTCCGTAGGGGTCTGTAGGGTTCCGTAGGCACCTGCAGTGTTCTGTAGGAGCCCATAGGGTTTTAGTGAGGTTCCGTTGTGTTGCTAAGGGTCTTGTAGAGTGCTGTCGGGTCCTGGAGTATTCTGTAGGGTTCCAGAGGGCCTCGTAGGGTTCCGTCGAAATCTGAAGGGTTCCCTAGGGGCCCGTAGAGTCCCGTAGATTGCCGTAGGGACCTGTAGGGTTGTGTAAGTGCTCGCAGGGGTTGGTAGGAGCTTGTAGGGTTCCATAAGTTTCCAGAGGGTTGTGTAGGGTTCCGTAGGGGCCTGTGGTGTTCCCTAGGGGCCTGTAGAGTCTCGTACGGTTCCGTAGGGGCCTGTGGTGTTCCCTAGGGGCCTGTAGAGTCTCGTACAGTTCCGTAGGGTCCTGTAGGTTTCCATAAGCGCCCGCAGAGGTCTGAAGGGGCCCGTACTGTTCCGTAAGGATCCATAGGGCTCCGTAGAGCTTCGTAGGTTCCCTAGAGGCCTCTGGAGTACCGCAGGAGCCAGTAGTGTTCTGTAGGGGCCCGTAGGGTTCCTTCCATAGGAGCTGGCAGTGTTCCGTAGGGTCCTCTAGGGTTGAGTAAGTGCCCGCAGGAGTCTGTAGGAATCCGTGGGATTCTGTAAGGTTCTGGAGGGTTCTGCAGGGTTCCCAATGGCCCGTAGAGTTCCATAGTGGCTGGTAAAGTTCCCTAGGGCCCTGTACCGTTCCGTAACTGCCTGCAAGGGTCTTTAGGCTTCCGTAGGGGCTGGTAGGGTTCCATAAATTTCCGCGGGTTCCTGCAGAGTTCTGCAAGTGCCCGCAAGGGCCTGTAGGGGCCCACAGTGTTTCTGCCAGGTTCCGTAGAGTTCCGTAGGGGCCATATTTTTCTGTAGTGGCTGGTAGTATTCTGTAGGGGTCTGTAGGGTTCCGTAGGCGCCTGCAGTGTTCTGTAGGAGCCCATAGGGTTTTAGTGAAGTTCCGTTGTGTTGCTAAGGGTCTTGTAGAGTGCTGTTGGGTCCTGGAGTATTCTGTAGGGTTCCAGAGGGGCTCGTAGGGTTCCATCGAAATCTATAGGGTTCCCTAGGGGCCCATAGAGTCCCGTAGATTTCCGTAGGGACCTGTAGGGTTGTGTAAGTGCCCGCAGAAGTCTGTAGGAGTCTGTGGGATTCTGTAAGGTTCCAGAGGGTTCTGCAGGGTTCCGTAGGGACCCGTAGAGTTCCGTAGTGGCTGGTAAAGTTCCGTAGGGCCCTGTGGGGTTCTGTATGGACCTGTAGGGTTCCGTAGGGGCCTGCAGGGTTCCGTAAGTGCCCGCAGGTGTCTGTAGGGTTCCGTAGGGGTCTGTAGGGTTCCGTAGGCACCTGCAGTGTTCTGTAGGAGCCCATAGGGTTTTAGTGAGGTTCCGTTGTGTTGCTAAGGGTCTTGTAGAGTGCTGTCGGGTCCTGGAGTATTCTGTAGGGTTCCAGAGGGCCTCGTAGGGTTCCGTCGAAATCTGAAGGGTTCCCTAGGGGCCCGTAGAGTCCCGTAGATTGCCGTAGGGACCTGTAGGGTTGTGTAAGTGCCCGCAGGGGTTGGTAGGAGCTTGTAGGGTGCCATATGTTTCCGGAGGGTTGTGTAGGGTTCCGTAGGGGCCTGTGGTGTTCCCTAGGGGCCTGTAGAGTCTCGTACAGTTCCGTAGGGTCCTGTAGCTTTCCATAAGCGCCCGCAGAGGTCTGAAGGGGCCCGTACTGTTCCGTAAGGATCCATAGGGCTCCGTAGAGCTTCGTAGGTTCCCTAGAGGCCTCTGGAGTACCGCAGGAGCCAGTAGTGTTCTGTAGGGGCCCGTAGGGTTCCTTCCATAGGAGCTGGCAGTGTTCCATAGGGTCCTCTAGGGTTGAGTAAGTGCCCGCAGGAGTCTGTAGGAATCCGTGGGATTCTGTAAGGTTCTGGAGGGTTCTGCAGGGTTCCGTAGGGGCCCGTAGAGTTCCGTAGTGGCTGGTAAAGTTCCCTAGGGCCCTGTACCGTTCCGTAACTGCCTGCAAGGGTCTTTAGGCTTCCGTAGGGGCTGGTAGGGTTCCATAAAGTTCCGCGGGTTCCTGCAGAGTTCTGCAAGTGCCCGCAAGGGCCTGTAGGGGCCCACAGTGTTTCTGCCAGGTTCCGTAGAGTTCCGTAGGGGCCATATTTTTCTGTAGTGGCTGGTAGTATTCTGTAGGGGTCTGTAGGGTTCCGTAGGCGCCTGCAGTGTTCTGTAGGAGCCCATAGGGGTTTAGTGAGGTTCCGTTGTGTTGCTAAGGGTCTTGTAGAGTGCTGTCGGGTCCTGGAGTATTCTGTAGGGTTCCAGAGGGGCTCGTAGGGTTCCATCGAAATCTATAGGGTTCCCTAGGGGCCCATAGAGTCCCGTAGATTTCCGTAGGGACCTGTAGGGTTGTGTAAGTGCCCGCAGAAGTCTGTGGGATTCTGTAAGGTTCCGGAGGGTTCTGCAGGGTTCCGTAGGGACCCGTAGAGTTCCGTAGTGGCTGGTAAAGTTCCGTAGGGCCCTGTGGGGTTCTGTATGGACCTGTAGGGTTCCGTAGGGGCCTGCAGGGTTCCGTAAGTGCCCGCAGGTGTCTGTAGGGTTCCGTAGGGGTCTGTAGGGTTCCGTAGGCACCTGCAGTGTTCTGTAGGAGCCCATAGGGTTTTAGTGAGGTTCCGTTGTGTTGCTAAGGGTCTTGTAGAGTGCTGTCGGGTCCTGGAGTATTCTGTAGGGTTCCAGAGGGCCTCGTAGGGTTCCGTCGAAATCTGAAGGGTTCCCTAGGGGCCCGTAGAGTCCCGTAGATTGCCGTAGGGACCTGTAGGGTTGTGTAAGTGCTCGCAGGGGTTGGTAGGAGCTTGTAGGGTTCCATAAGTTTCCAGAGGGTTGTGTAGGGTTCCGTAGGGGCCTGTGGTGTTCCCTAGGGGCCTGTAGAGTCTCGTACGGTTCCGTAGGGGCCTGTGGTGTTCCCTAGGGGCCTGTAGAGTCTCGTACAGTTCCGTAGGGTCCTGTAGGTTTCCATAAGCGCCCGCAGAGGTCTGAAGGGGCCCGTACTGTTCCGTAAGGATCCATAGGGCTCCGTAGAGCTTCGTAGGTTCCCTAGAGGCCTCTGGAGTACCGCAGGAGCCAGTAGTGTTCTGTAGGGGCCCGTAGGGTTCCTTCCATAGGAGCTGGCAGTGTTCCGTAGGGTCCTCTAGGGTTTAGTAAGTGCCCGCAGGAGTCTGTAGGAATCCGTGGGATTCTGTAAGGTTCTGGAGGGTTCTGCAGGGTTCCCAATGGCCCGTAGAGTTCCATAGTGGCTGGTAAAGTTCCCTAGGGCCCTGTACCGTTCCGTAACTGCCTGCAAGGGTCTTTAGGCTTCCGTAGGGGCTGGTAGGGTTCCATAAAGTTCCGCGGGTTCCTGCAGAGTTCTGCAAGTGCCCGCAAGGGCCTGTAGGGGCCCACAGTGTTTCTGCCAGGTTCCGTAGAGTTCCGTAGGGGCCATATTTTTCTGTAGTGGCTGGTAGTATTCTGTAGGGGTCTGTAGGGTTCCGTAGGCGCCTGCAGTGTTCTGTAGGAGCCCATAGGGTTTTAGTGAGGTTCCGTTGTGTTGCTAAGGGTCTTGTAGAGTGCTGTCGGGTCCTGGAGTATTCTGTAGGGTTCCAGAGGGCCTCGTAGGGTTCCGTCGAAATCTGAAGGGTTCCCTAGGGGCCCGTAGAGTCCCGTAGATTGCCGTAGGGACCTGTAGGGTTGTGTAAGTGCTCGCAGGGGTTGGTAGGAGCTTGTAGGGTTCCATAAGTTTCCAGAGGGTTGTGTAGGGTTCCGTAGGGGCCTGTGGTGTTCCCTAGGGGCCTGTAGAGTCTCGTACGGTTCCGTAGGGGCCTGTGGTGTTCCCTAGGGGCCTGTAGAGTCTCGTACAGTTCCGTAGGGTCCTGTAGGTTTCCATAAGCGCCCGCAGAGGTCTGAAGGGGCCCGTACTGTTCCGTAAGGATCCATAGGGCTCCGTAGAGCTTCGTAGGTTCCCTAGAGGCCTCTGGAGTACCGCAGGAGCCAGTAGTGTTCTGTAGGGGCCCGTAGGGTTCCTTCCATAGGAGCTGGCAGTGTTCCGTAGGGTCCTCTAGGGTTTAGTAAGTGCCCGCAGGAGTCTGTAGGAATCCGTGGGATTCTGTAAGGTTCTGGAGGGTTCTGCAGGGTTCCCAATGGCCCGTAGAGTTCCATAGTGGCTGGTAAAGTTCCCTAGGGCCCTGTACCGTTCCGTAACTGCCTGCAAGGGTCTTTAGGCTTCCGTAGGGGCTGGTAGGGTTCCATAAAGTTCCGCGGGTTCCTGCAGAGTTCTGCAAGTGCCCGCAAGGGCCTGTAGGGGCCCACAGTGTTTCTGCCAGGTTCCGTAGAGTTCCGTAGGGGCCATATTTTTCTGTAGTGGCTGGTAGTATTCTGTAGGGGTCTGTAGGGTTCCGTAGGCGCCTGCAGTGTTCTGTAGGAGCCCATAGGGTTTTAGTGAAGTTCCGTTGTGTTGCTAAGGGTCTTGTAGAGTGCTGTTGGGTCCTGGAGTATTCTGTAGGGTTCCAGAGGGGCTCGTAGGGTTCCATCGAAATCTATAGGGTTCCCTAGGGGCCCATAGAGTCCCGTAGATTTCCGTAGGGACCTGTAGGGTTGTGTAAGTGCCCGCAGAAGTCTGTAGGAGTCTGTGGGATTCTGTAAGGTTCCAGAGGGTTCTGCAGGGTTCCGTAGGGACCCGTAGAGTTCCGTAGTGGCTGGTAAAGTTCCGTAGGGCCCTGTGGGGTTCTGTATGGACCTGTAGGGTTCCGTAGGGGCCTGCAGGGTTCCGTAAGTGCCCGCAGGTGTCTGTAGGGTTCCGTAGGGGTCTGTAGGGTTCCGTAGGCACCTGCAGTGTTCTGTAGGAGCCCATAGGGTTTTAGTGAGGTTCCGTTGTGTTGCTAAGGGTCTTGTAGAGTGCTGTCGGGTCCTGGAGTATTCTGTAGGGTTCCAGAGGGCCTCGTAGGGTTCCGTCGAAATCTGAAGGGTTCCCTAGGGGCCCGTAGAGTCCCGTAGATTGCCGTAGGGACCTGTAGGGTTGTGTAAGTGCCCGCAGGGGTTGGTAGGAGCTTGTAGGGTGCCATATGTTTCCGGAGGGTTGTGTAGGGTTCCGTAGGGGCCTGTGGTGTTCCCTAGGGGCCTGTAGAGTCTCGTACAGTTCCGTAGGGTCCTGTAGCTTTCCATAAGCGCCCGCAGAGGTCTGAAGGGGCCCGTACTGTTCCGTAAGGATCCATAGGGCTCCGTAGAGCTTCGTAGTTTCCCTAGAGGCCTCTGGAGTACCGCAGGAGCCAGTAGTGTTCTGTAGGGGCCCGTAGGGTTCCTTCCATAGGAGCTGGCAGTGTTCCATAGGGTCCTCTAGGGTTGAGTAAGTGCCCGCAGGAGTCTGTAGGAATCCGTGGGATTCTGTAAGGTTCTGGAGGGTTCTGCAGGGTTCCGTAGGGGCCCGTAGAGTTCCGTAGTGGCTGGTAAAGTTCCCTAGGGCCCTGTACCGTTCCGTAACTGCCTGCAAGGGTCTTTAGGCTTCCGTAGGGGCTGGTAGGGTTCCATAAAGTTCCGCGGGTTCCTGCAGAGTTCTGCAAGTGCCCGCAAGGGCCTGTAGGGGCCCACAGTGTTTCTGCCAGGTTCCGTAGAGTTCCGTAGGGGCCATATTTTTCTGTAGTGGCTGGTAGTATTCTGTAGGGGTCTGTAGGGTTCCGTAGGCGCCTGCAGTGTTCTGTAGGAGCCCATAGGGGTTTAGTGAGGTTCCGTTGTGTTGCTAAGGGTCTTGTAGAGTGCTGTTGGGTCCTGGAGTATTCTGTAGGGTTCCAGAGGGGCTCGTAGGGTTCCATCGAAATCTATAGGGTTCCCTAGGGGCCCATAGAGTCCCGTAGATTTCCGTAGGGACCTGTAGGGTTGTGTAAGTGCCCGCAGAAGTCTGTAGGAGTCTGTGGGATTCTGTAAGGTTCCAGAGGGTTCTGCAGGGTTCCGTAGGGACCCGTAGAGTTCCGTAGTGGCTGGTAAAGTTCCGTAGGGCCCTGTGGGGTTCTGTATGGACCTGTAGGGTTCCGTAGGGGCCTGCAGGGTTCCGTAAGTGCCCGCAGGTGTCTGTAGGGTTCCGTAGGGGTCTGTAGGGTTCCGTAGGCACCTGCAGTGTTCTGTAGGAGCCCATAGGGTTTTAGTGAGGTTCCGTTGTGTTGCTAAGGGTCTTGTAGAGTGCTGTCGGGTCCTGGAGTATTCTGTAGGGTTCCAGAGGGCCTCGTAGGGTTCCGTCGAAATCTGAAGGGTTCCCTAGGGGCCCGTAGAGTCCCGTAGATTGCCGTAGGGACCTGTAGGGTTGTGTAAGTGCCCGCAGGGGTTGGTAGGAGCTTGTAGGGTGCCATATGTTTCCGGAGGGTTGTGTAGGGTTCCGTAGGGGCCTGTGGTGTTCCCTAGGGGCCTGTAGAGTCTCGTACAGTTCCGTAGGGTCCTGTAGCTTTCCATAAGCGCCCGCAGAGGTCTGAAGGGGCCCGTACTGCTCCGTAAGGATCCATAGGGCTCCGTAGAGCTTCGTAGGTTCCCTAGAGGCCTCTGGAGTACCGCAGGAGCCAGTAGTGTTCTGTAGGGGCCCGTAGGGTTCCTTCCATAGGAGCTGGCAGTGTTCCATAGGGTCCTCTAGGGTTGAGTAAGTGCCCGCAGGAGTCTGTAGGAATCCGTGGGATTCTGTAAGGTTCTGGAGGGTTCTGCAGGGTTCCGTAGGGGCCCGTAGAGTTCCGTAGTGGCTGGTAAAGTTCCCTAGGGCCCTGTACCGTTCCGTAACTGCCTGCAAGGGTCTTTAGGCTTCCGTAGGGGCTGGTAGGGTTCCATAAAGTTCCGCGGGTTCCTGCAGAGTTCTGCAAGTGCCCGCAAGGGCCTGTAGGGGCCCACAGTGTTTCTGCCAGGTTCCGTAGAGTTCCGTAGGGGCCATATTTTTCTGTAGTGGCTGGTAGTATTCTGTAGGGGTCTGTAGGGTTCCGTAGGCGCCTGCAGTGTTCTGTAGGAGCCCATAGGGGTTTAGTGAGGTTCCGTTGTGTTGCTAAGGGTCTTGTAGAGTGCTGTCGGGTCCTGGAGTATTCTGTAGGGTTCCAGAGGGCCTCGTAGGGTTCTGTCGAAATCTGAAGGGTTCCCTAGGGGCCCGTAGAGTCCCGTAGATTGCCGTAGGGACCTGTAGGGTTGTGTAAGTGCCCGCAGGGGTTGGTAGGAGCTTGTAGGGTGCCATATGTTTCCGGAGGGTTGTGTAGGGTTCCGTAGGGGCCTGTGGTGTTCCCTAGGGGCCTGTAGGGTCCTGTAGGTTTCCATAAGCGCCCGCAGAGGTCTGAAGGGGCCCGTACTGTTCCGTAAGGATCCATAGGGCTCCGTAGAGCTTCGTAGGTTCCCTAGAGGCCTCTGGAGTACCGCAGGAGCCAGTAGTGTTCTGTAGGGGCCCGTAGGGTTCCTTCCATAGGAGCTGGCAGTGTTCCATAGGGTCCTCTAGGGTTGAGTAAGTGCCCGCAGGAGTCTGTAGGAATCCGTGGGATTCTGTAAGGTTCTGGAGGGTTCTGCAGGGTTCCGTAGGGGCCCGTAGAGTTCCGTAGTGGCTGGTAAAGTTCCCTAGGGCCCTGTACCGTTCCGTAACTGCCTGCAAGGGTCTTTAGGCTTCCGTAGGGGCTGGTAGGGTTCCATAAAGTTCCGCGGGTTCCTGCAGAGTTCTGCAAGTGCCCGCAAGGGCCTGTAGGGGCCCACAGTGTTTCTGCCAGGTTCCGTAGAGTTCCGTAGGGGCCATATTTTTCTGTAGTGGCTGGTAGTATTCTGTAGGGGTCTGTAGGGTTCCGTAGGCGCCTGCAGTGTTCTGTAGGAGCCCATAGGGTTTTAGTGAAGTTCCGTTGTGTTGCTAAGGGTCTTGTAGAGTGCTGTTGGGTCCTGGAGTATTCTGTAGGGTTCCAGAGGGGCTCGTAGGGTTCCATCGAAATCTATAGGGTTCCCTAGGGGCCCATAGAGTCCCGTAGATTTCCGTAGGGACCTGTAGGGTTGTGTAAGTGCCCGCAGAAGTCTGTAGGAGTCTGTGGGATTCTGTAAGGTTCCAGAGGGTTCTGCAGGGTTCCGTAGGGACCCGTAGAGTTCCGTAGTGGCTGGTAAAGTTCCGTAGGGCCCTGTGGGGTTCTGTATGGACCTGTAGGGTTCCGTAGGGGCCTGCAGGGTTCCGTAAGTGCCCGCAGGTGTCTGTAGGGTTCCGTAGGGGTCTGTAGGGTTCCGTAGGCACCTGCAGTGTTCTGTAGGAGCCCATAGGGTTTTAGTGAGGTTCCGTTGTGTTGCTAAGGGTCTTGTAGAGTGCTGTCGGGTCCTGGAGTATTCTGTAGGGTTCCAGAGGGCCTCGTAGGGTTCCGTCGAAATCTGAAGGGTTCCCTAGGGGCCCGTAGAGTCCCGTAGATTGCCGTAGGGACCTGTAGGGTTGTGTAAGTGCCCGCAGGGGTTGGTAGGAGCTTGTAGGGTGCCATATGTTTCCGGAGGGTTGTGTAGGGTTCCGTAGGGGCCTGTGGTGTTCCCTAGGGGCCTGTAGAGTCTCGTACAGTTCCGTAGGGTCCTGTAGGTTTCCATAAGCGCCCGCAGAGGTCTGAAGGGGCCCGTACTGTTCCGTAAGGATCCATAGGGCTCCGTAGAGCTTCGTAGGTTCCCTAGAGGCCTCTGGAGTACCGCAGGAGCCAGTAGTGTTCTGTAGGGGCCCGTAGGGTTCCTTCCATAGGAGCTGGCAGTGTTCCATAGGGTCCTCTAGGGTTGAGTAAGTGCCCGCAGGAGTCTGTAGGAATCCGTGGGATTCTGTAAGGTTCTGGAGGGTTCTGCAGGGTTCCGTAGGGGCCCGTAGAGTTCCGTAGTGGCTGGTAAAGTTCCCTAGGGCCCTGTACCGTTCCGTAACTGCCTGCAAGGGTCTTTAGGCTTCCGTAGGGGCTGGTAGGGTTCCATAAAGTTCCGCGGGTTCCTGCAGAGTTCTGCAAGTGCCCGCAAGGGCCTGTAGGGGCCCACAGTGTTTCTGCCAGGTTCCGTAGAGTTCCGTAGGGGCCATATTTTTCTGTAGTGGCTGGTAGTATTCTGTAGGGGTCTGTAGGGTTCCGTAGGCGCCTGCAGTGTTCTGTAGGAGCCCATAGGGGTTTAGTGAGGTTCCGTTGTGTTGCTAAGGGTCTTGTAGAGTGCTGTCGGGTCCTGGAGTATTCTGTAGGGTTCCAGAGGGGCTCGTAGGGTTCCGTCGAAATCTATAGGGTTCCCTAGGGGCCCATAGAGTCCCGTAGATTTCCGTAGGGACCTGTAGGGTTGTGTAAGTGCCCGCAGAAGTCTGTAGGAGTCTGTGGGATTCTGTAAGGTTCCGGAGGGTTCTGCAGGGTTCCGTAGGGACCCGTAGAGTTCCGTAGTGGCTGGTAAAGTTCCGTAGGGCCCTGTGGGGTTCTGTATGGACCTGTAGGGTTCCGTAGGGGCCTGCAGGGTTCCGTAAGTGCCCGCAGGTGTCTGTAGGGTTCCGTAGGGGTCTGTAGGGTTCCGTAGGCACCTGCAGTGTTCTGTAGGAGCCCATAGGGTTTTAGTGAGGTTCCGTTGTGTTGCTAAGGGTCTTGTAGAGTGCTGTCGGGTCCTGGAGTATTCTGTAGGGTTCCAGAGGGCCTCGTAGGGTTCCGTCGAAATCTGAAGGGTTCCCTAGGGGCCCGTAGAGTCCCGTAGATTGCCGTAGGGACCTGTAGGGTTGTGTAAGTGCCCGCAGGGGTTGGTAGGAGCTTGTAGGGTGCCATATGTTTCCGGAGGGTTGTGTAGGGTTCCGTAGGGGCCTGTGGTGTTCCCTAGGGGCCTGTAGAGTCTCGTACAGTTCCGTAGGGTCCTGTAGGTTTCCATAAGCGCCCGCAGAGGTCTGAAGGGGCCCGTACTGTTCCGTAAGGATCCATAGGGCTCCGTAGAGCTTCGTAGGTTCCCTAGAGGCCTCTGGAGTACCGCAGGAGCCAGTAGTGTTCTGTAGGGGCCCATAGGGTTCCTTCCATAGGAGCTGGCAGTGTTCCATAGGGTCCTCTAGGGTTGAGTAAGTGCCCGCAGGAGTCTGTAGGAATCCGTGGGATTCTGTAAGGTTCTGGAGGGTTCTGCAGGGTTCCGTAGGGGCCCGTAGAGTTCCGTAGTGGCTGGTAAAGTTCCCTAGGGCCCTGTACCGTTCCGTAACTGCCTGCAAGGGTCTTTAGGCTTCCGTAGGGGCTGGTAGGGTTCCATAAAGTTCCGCGGGTTCCTGCAGAGTTCTGCAAGTGCCCGCAAGGGCCTGTAGGGGCCCACAGTGTTTCTGCCAGGTTCCGTAGAGTTCCGTAGGGGCCATATTTTTCTGTAGTGGCTGGTAGTATTCTGTAGGGGTCTGTAGGGTTCCGTAGGCGCCTGCAGTGTTCTGTAGGAGCCCATAGGGGTTTAGTGAGGTTCCGTTGTGTTGCTAAGGGTCTTGTAGAGTGCTGTCGGGTCCTGGAGTATTCTGTAGGGTTCCAGAGGGGCTCGTAGGGTTCCGTCGAAATCTATAGGGTTCCCTAGGGGCCCATAGAGTCCCGTAGATTTCCGTAGGGACCTGTAGGGTTGTGTAAGTGCCCGCAGAAGTCTGTAGGAGTCTGTGGGATTCTGTAAGGTTCCAGAGGGTTCTGCAGGGTTCCGTAGGGACCCGTAGAGTTCCGTAGTGGCTGGTAAAGTTCCGTAGGGCCCTGTGGGGTTCTGTATGGACCTGTAGGGTTCCGTAGGGGCCTGCAGGGTTCCGTAAGTGCCCGCAGGTGTCTGTAGGGTTCCGTAGGGGTCTGTAGGGTTCCGTAGGCACCTGCAGTGTTCTGTAGGAGCCCATAGGGTTTTAGTGAGGTTCCGTTGTGTTGCTAAGGGTCTTGTAGAGTGCTGTCGGGTCCTGGAGTATTCTGTAGGGTTCCAGAGGGCCTCGTAGGGTTCCGTCGAAATCTGAAGGGTTCCCTAGGGGCCCGTAGAGTCCCGTAGATTGCCGTAGGGACCTGTAGGGTTGTGTAAGTGCCCGCAGGGGTTGGTAGGAGCTTGTAGGGTGCCATATGTTTCCGGAGGGTTGTGTAGGGTTCCGTAGGGGCCTGTGGTGTTCCCTAGGGGCCTGTAGAGTCTCGTACAGTTCCGTAGGGTCCTGTAGGTTTCCATAAGCGCCCGCAGAGGTCTGAAGGGGCCCGTACTGTTCCGTAAGGATCCATAGGGCTCCGTAGAGCTTCGTAGGTTCCCTAGAGGCCTCTGGAGTACCGCAGGAGCCAGTAGTGTTCTGTAGGGGCCCGTAGGGTTCCTTCCATAGGAGCTGGCAGTGTTCCATAGGGTCCTCTAGGGTTGAGTAAGTGCCCGCAGGAGTCTGTAGGAATCCGTGGGATTCTGTAAGGTTCTGGAGGGTTCTGCAGGGTTCCGTAGGGGCCCGTAGAGTTCCGTAGTGGCTGGTAAAGTTCCCTAGGGCCCTGTACCGTTCCGTAACTGCCTGCAAGGGTCTTTAGGCTTCCGTAGGGGCTGGTAGGGTTCCATAAAGTTCCGCGGGTTCCTGCAGAGTTCTGCAAGTGCCCGCAAGGGCCTGTAGGGGCCCACAGTGTTTCTGCCAGGTTCCGTAGAGTTCCGTAGGGGCCATATTTTTCTGTAGTGGCTGGTAGTATTCTGTAGGGGTCTGTAGGGTTCCGTAGGCGCCTGCAGTGTTCTGTAGGAGCCCATAGGGGTTTAGTGAGGTTCCGTTGTGTTGCTAAGGGTCTTGTAGAGTGCTGTCGGGTCCTGGAGTATTCTGTAGGGTTCCAGAGGGGCTCGTAGGGTTCCGTCGAAATCTATAGGGTTCCCTAGGGGCCCATAGAGTCCCGTAGATTTCCGTAGGGACCTGTAGGGTTGTGTAAGTGCCCGCAGAAGTCTGTGGGATTCTGTAAGGTTCCGGAGGGTTCTGCAGGGTTCCGTAGGGACCCGTAGAGTTCCGTAGTGGCTGGTAAAGTTCCGTAGGGCCCTGTGGGGTTCTGTATGGACCTGTAGGGTTCCGTAGGGGCCTGCAGGGTTCCGTAAGTGCCCGCAGGTGTCTGTAGGGTTCCGTAGGGGTCTGTAGGGTTCCGTAGGCACCTGCAGTGTTCTGTAGGAGCCCATAGGGTTTTAGTGAGGTTCCGTTGTGTTGCTAAGGGTCTTGTAGAGTGCTGTCGGGTCCTGGAGTATTCTGTAGGGTTCCAGAGGGCCTCGTAGGGTTCCGTCGAAATCTGAAGGGTTCCCTAGGGGCCCGTAGAGTCCCGTAGATTGCCGTAGGGACCTGTAGGGTTGTGTAAGTGCCCGCAGGGGTTGGTAGGAGCTTGTAGGGTGCCATATGTTTCCGGAGGGTTGTGTAGGGTTCCGTAGGGGCCTGTGGTGTTCCCTAGGGGCCTGTAGAGTCTCGTACAGTTCCGTAGGGTCCTGTAGGTTTCCATAAGCGCCCGCAGAGGTCTGAAGGGGCCCGTACTGTTCCGTAAGGATCCATAGGGCTCCGTAGAGCTTCGTAGGTTCCCTAGAGGCCTCTGGAGTACCGCAGGAGCCAGTAGTGTTCTGTAGGGGCCCGTAGGGTTCCTTCCATAGGAGCTGGCAGTGTTCCATAGGGTCCTCTAGGGTTGAGTAAGTGCCCGCAGGAGTCTGTAGGAATCCGTGGGATTCTGTAAGGTTCTGGAGGGTTCTGCAGGGTTCCGTAGGGGCCCGTAGAGTTCCGTAGTGGCTGGTAAAGTTCCCTAGGGCCCTGTACCGTTCCGTAACTGCCTGCAAGGGTCTTTAGGCTTCCGTAGGGGCTGGTAGGGTTCCATAAAGTTCCGCGGGTTCCTGCAGAGTTCTGCAAGTGCCCGCAAGGGCCTGTAGGGGCCCACAGTGTTTCTGCCAGGTTCCGTAGAGTTCCGTAGGGGCCATATTTTTCTGTAGTGGCTGGTAGTATTCTGTAGGGGTCTGTAGGGTTCCGTAGGCGCCTGCAGTGTTCTGTAGGAGCCCATAGGGTTTTAGTGAAGTTCCGTTGTGTTGCTAAGGGTCTTGTAGAGTGCTGTTGGGTCCTGGAGTATTCTGTAGGGTTCCAGAGGGGCTCGTAGGGTTCCATCGAAATCTATAGGGTTCCCTAGGGGCCCATAGAGTCCCGTAGATTTCCGTAGGGACCTGTAGGGTTGTGTAAGTGCCCGCAGAAGTCTGTAGGAGTCTGTGGGATTCTGTAAGGTTCCAGAGGGTTCTGCAGGGTTCCGTAGGGACCCGTAGAGTTCCGTAGTGGCTGGTAAAGTTCCGTAGGGCCCTGTGGGGTTCTGTATGGACCTGTAGGGTTCCGTAGGGGCCTGCAGGGTTCCGTAAGTGCCCGCAGGTGTCTGTAGGGTTCCGTAGGGGTCTGTAGGGTTCCGTAGGCACCTGCAGTGTTCTGTAGGAGCCCATAGGGTTTTAGTGAGGTTCCGTTGTGTTGCTAAGGGTCTTGTAGAGTGCTGTCGGGTCCTGGAGTATTTTGTAGGGTTCCAGAGGGCCTCGTAGGGTTCCGTCGAAATCTGAAGGGTTCCCTAGGGGCCCGTAGAGTCCCGTAGATTGCCGTAGGGACCTGTAGGGTTGTGTAAGTGCCCGCAGGGGTTGGTAGGAGCTTGTAGGGTGCCATATGTTTCCGGAGGGTTGTGTAGGGTTCCGTAGGGGCCTGTGGTGTTCCCTAGGGGCCTGTAGAGTCTCGTACAGTTCCGTAGGGTCCTGTAGGTTTCCATAAGCGCCCGCAGAGGTCTGAAGGGGCCCGTACTGTTCCGTAAGGATCCATAGGGCTCCGTAGAGCTTCGTAGGTTCCCTAGAGGCCTCTGGAGTACCGCAGGAGCCAGTAGTGTTCTGTAGGGGCCCGTAGGGTTCCTTCCATAGGAGCTGGCAGTGTTCCATAGGGTCCTCTAGGGTTGAGTAAGTGCCCGCAGGAGTCTGTAGGAATCCGTGGGATTCTGTAAGGTTCTGGAGGGTTCTGCAGGGTTCCGTAGGGGCCCGTAGAGTTCCGTAGTGGCTGGTAAAGTTCCCTAGGGCCCTGTACCGTTCCGTAACTGCCTGCAAGGGTCTTTAGGCTTCCGTAGGGGCTGGTAGGGTTCCATAAAGTTCCGCGGGTTCCTGCAGAGTTCTGCAAGTGCCCGCAAGGGCCTGTAGGGGCCCACAGTGTTTCTGCCAGGTTCCGTAGAGTTCCGTAGGGGCCATATTTTTCTGTAGTGGCTGGTAGTATTCTGTAGGGGTCTGTAGGGTTCCGTAGGCGCCTGCAGTGTTCTGTAGGAGCCCATAGGGGTTTAGTGAGGTTCCGTTGTGTTGCTAAGGGTCTTGTAGAGTGCTGTCGGGTCCTGGAGTATTCTGTAGGGTTCCAGAGGGGCTCGTAGGGTTCCGTCGAAATCTATAGGGTTCCCTAGGGGCCCATAGAGTCCCGTAGATTTCCGTAGGGACCTGTAGGGTTGTGTAAGTGCCCGCAGAAGTCTGTGGGATTCTGTAAGGTTCCGGAGGGTTCTGCAGGGTTCCGTAGGGACCCGTAGAGTTCCGTAGTGGCTGGTAAAGTTCCGTAGGGCCCTGTGGGGTTCTGTATGGACCTGTAGGGTTCCGTAGGGGCCTGCAGGGTTCCGTAAGTGCCCGCAGGTGTCTGTAGGGTTCCGTAGGGGTCTGTAGGGTTCCGTAGGCACCTGCAGTGTTCTGTAGGAGCCCATAGGGTTTTAGTGAGGTTCCGTTGTGTTGCTAAGGGTCTTGTAGAGTGCTGTCGGGTCCTGGAGTATTCTGTAGGGTTCCAGAGGGCCTCGTAGGGTTCCGTCGAAATCTGAAGGGTTCCCTAGGGGCCCGTAGAGTCCCGTAGATTGCCGTAGGGACCTGTAGGGTTGTGTAAGTGCTCGCAGGGGTTGGTAGGAGCTTGTAGGGTTCCATAAGTTTCCAGAGGGTTGTGTAGGGTTCCGTAGGGGCCTGTGGTGTTCCCTAGGGGCCTGTAGAGTCTCGTACGGTTCCGTAGGGGCCTGTGGTGTTCCCTAGGGGCCTGTAGAGTCTCGTACAGTTCCGTAGGGTCCTGTAGGTTTCCATAAGCGCCCGCAGAGGTCTGAAGGGGCCCGTACTGTTCCGTAAGGATCCATAGGGCTCCGTAGAGCTTCGTAGGTTCCCTAGAGGCCTCTGGAGTACCGCAGGAGCCAGTAGTGTTCTGTAGGGGCCCGTAGGGTTCCTTCCATAGGAGCTGGCAGTGTTCCGTAGGGTCCTCTAGGGTTGAGTAAGTGCCCGCAGGAGTCTGTAGGAATCCGTGGGATTCTGTAAGGTTCTGAAGGGTTCTGCAGGGTTCCGTAGGGGCCCGTAGAGTTCTGTAGTGGCTGGTAAAGTTCCGTAGGGCCCTGTGGGGTTCTGTATGGACCTGTAGGGTTCCGTAGGGGCCTGCAGGGTTCCGTAAGTGCCCGCAGGTGTCTGTAGGGTTCCGTAGGGGTCTGTAGGGTTCCGTAGGCACCTGCAGTGTTCTGTAGGAGCCCATAGGGTTTTAGTGAGGTTCCGTTGTGTTGCTAAGGGTCTTGTAGAGTGCTGTCGGGTCCTGGAGTATTCTGTAGGGTTCCAGAGGGCCTCGTAGGGTTCCGTCGAAATCTGAAGGGTTCCCTAGGGGCCCGTAGAGTCCCGTAGATTGCCGTAGGGACCTGTAGGGTTGTGTAAGTGCCCGCAGGGGTTGGTAGGAGCTTGTAGGGTGCCATATGTTTCCGGAGGGTTGTGTAGGGTTCCGTAGGGGCCTGTGGTGTTCCCTAGGGGCCTGTAGAGTCTCGTACAGTTCCGTAGGGTCCTGTAGGTTTCCATAAGCGCCCGCAGAGGTCTGAAGGGGCCCGTACTGTTCCGTAAGGATCCATAGGGCTCCGTAGAGCTTCGTAGGTTCCCTAGAGGCCTCTGGAGTACCGCAGGAGCCAGTAGTGTTCTGTAGGGGCCCGTAGGGTTCCTTCCATAGGAGCTGGCAGTGTTCCATAGGGTCCTCTAGGGTTGAGTAAGTGCCCGCAGGAGTCTGTAGGAATCCGTGGGATTCTGTAAGGTTCTGGAGGGTTCTGCAGGGTTCCGTAGGGGCCCGTAGAGTTCCGTAGTGGCTGGTAAAGTTCCCTAGGGCCCTGTACCGTTCCGTAACTGCCTGCAAGGGTCTTTAGGCTTCCGTAGGGGCTGGTAGGGTTCCATAAAGTTCCGCGGGTTCCTGCAGAGTTCTGCAAGTGCCCGCAAGGGCCTGTAGGGGCCCACAGTGTTTCTGCCAGGTTCCGTAGAGTTCCGTAGGGGCCATATTTTTCTGTAGTGGCTGGTAGTATTCTGTAGGGGTCTGTAGGGTTCCGTAGGCGCCTGCAGTGTTCTGTAGGAGCCCATAGGGTTTTAGTGAAGTTCCGTTGCGTTGCTAAGGGTCTTGTAGAGTGCTGTTGGGTCCTGGAGTATTCTGTAGGGTTCCAGAGGGGCTCGTAGGGTTCCATCGAAATCTATAGGGTTCCCTAGGGGCCCATAGAGTCCCGTAGATTTCCGTAGGGACCTGTAGGGTTGTGTAAGTGCCCGCAGAAGTCTGTAGGAGTCTGTGGGATTCTGTAAGGTTCCAGAGGGTTCTGCAGGGTTCCGTAGGGACCCGTAGAGTTCCGTAGTGGCTGGTAAAGTTCCGTAGGGCCCTGTGGGGTTCTGTATGGACCTGTAGGGTTCCGTAGGGGCCTGCAGGGTTCCGTAAGTGCCCGCAGGTGTCTGTAGGGTTCCGTAGGGGTCTGTAGGGTTCCGTAGGCACCTGCAGTGTTCTGTAGGAGCCCATAGGGTTTTAGTGAGGTTCCGTTGTGTTGCTAAGGGTCTTGTAGAGTGCTGTCGGGTCCTGGAGTATTCTGTAGGGTTCCAGAGGGCCTCGTAGGGTTCCGTCGAAATCTGAAGGGTTCCCTAGGGGCCCGTAGAGTCCCGTAGATTGCCGTAGGGACCTGTAGGGTTGTGTAAGTGCCCGCAGGGGTTGGTAGGAGCTTGTAGGGTGCCATATGTTTCCGGAGGGTTGTGTAGGGTTCCGTAGGGGCCTGTGGTGTTCCCTAGGGGCCTGTAGAGTCTCGTACAGTTCCGTAGGGTCCTGTAGGTTTCCATAAGCGCCCGCAGAGGTCTGAAGGGGCCCGTACTGTTCCGTAAGGATCCATAGGGCTCCGTAGAGCTTCGTAGGTTCCCTAGAGGCCTCTGGAGTACGGCAGGAGCCAGTAGTGTTCTGTAGGGGCCCGTAGGGTTCCTTCCATAGGAGCTGGCAGTGTTCCATAGGGTCCTCTAGGGTTGAGTAAGTGCCCGCAGGAGTCTGTAGGAATCCGTGGGATTCTGTAAGGTTCTGGAGGGTTCTGCAGGGTTCCGTAGGGGCCCGTAGAGTTCCGTAGTGGCTGGTAAAGTTCCCTAGGGCCCTGTACCGTTCCGTAACTGCCTGCAAGGGTCTTTAGGCTTCCGTAGGGGCTGGTAGGGTTCCATAAAGTTCCGCGGGTTCCTGCAGAGTTCTGCAAGTGCCCGCAAGGGCCTGTAGGGGCCCACAGTGTTTCTGCCAGGTTCCGTAGAGTTCCGTAGGGGCCATATTTTTCTGTAGTGGCTGGTAGTATTCTGTAGGGGTCTGTAGGGTTCCGTAGGCGCCTGCAGTGTTCTGTAGGAGCCCATAGGGTTTTAGTGAAGTTCCGTTGTGTTGCTAAGGGTCTTGTAGAGTGCTGTTGGGTCCTGGAGTATTCTGTAGGGTTCCAGAGGGGCTCGTAGGGTTCCATCGAAATCTATAGGGTTCCCTAGGGGCCCATAGAGTCCCGTAGATTTCCGTAGGGACCTGTAGGGTTGTGTAAGTGCCCGCAGAAGTCTGTAGGAGTCTGTGGGATTCTGTAAGGTTCCAGAGGGTTCTGCAGGGTTCCGTAGGGACCCGTAGAGTTCCGTAGTGGCTGGTAAAGTTCCGTAGGGCCCTGTGGGGTTCTGTATGGACCTGTAGGGTTCCGTAGGGGCCTGCAGGGTTCCGTAAGTGCCCGCAGGTGTCTGAAGGGTTCCGTAGGCACCTGCAGTGTTCTGTAGGAGCCCATAGGGTTTTAGTGAGGTTCCGTTGTGTTGCTAAGGGTCTTGTAGAGTGCTGTCGGGTCCTGGAGTATTCTGTAGGGTTCCAGAGGGCCTCGTAGGGTTCCGTCGAAATCTGAAGGGTTCCCTAGGGGCCCGTAGAGTCCCGTAGATTGCCGTAGGGACCTGTAGGGTTGTGTAAGTGCCCGCAGGGGTTGGTAGGAGCTTGTAGGGTGCCATATGTTTCCGGAGGGTTGTGTAGGGTTCCGTAGGGGCCTGTGGTGTTCCCTAGGGGCCTGTAGAGTCTCGTACAGTTCCGTAGGGTCCTGTAGGTTTCCATAAGCGCCCGCAGAGGTCTGAAGGGGCCCGTACTGTTCCGTAAGGATCCATAGGGCTCCGTAGAGCTTCGTAGGTTCCCTAGAGGCCTCTGGAGTACCGCAGGAGCCAGTAGTGTTCTGTAGGGGCCCGTAGGGTTCCTTCCATAGGAGCTGGCAGTGTTCCATAGGGTCCTCTAGGGTTGAGTAAGTGCCCGCAGGAGTCTGTAGGAATCCGTGGGATTCTGTAAGGTTCTGGAGGGTTCTGCAGGGTTCCGTAGGGGCCCGTAGAGTTCCGTAGTGGCTGGTAAAGTTCCCTAGGGCCCTGTACCGTTCCGTAACTGCCTGCAAGGGTCTTTAGGCTTCCGTAGGGGCTGGTAGGGTTCCATAAAGTTCCGCGGGTTCCTGCAGAGTTCTGCAAGTGCCCGCAAGGGCCTGTAGGGGCCCACAGTGTTTCTGCCAGGTTCCGTAGAGTTCCGTAGGGGCCATATTTTTCTGTAGTGGCTGGTAGTATTCTGTAGGGGTCTGTAGGGTTCCGTAGGCGCCTGCAGTGTTCTGTAGGAGCCCATAGGGGTTTAGTGAGGTTCCGTTGTGTTGCTAAGGGTCTTGTAGAGTGCTGTCGGGTCCTGGAGTATTCTGTAGGGTTCCAGAGGGGCTCGTAGGGTTCCGTCGAAATCTATAGGGTTCCCTAGGGGCCCATAGAGTCCCGTAGATTTCCGTAGGGACCTGTAGGGTTGTGTAAGTGCCCGCAGAAGTCTGTGGGATTCTGTAAGGTTCCGGAGGGTTCTGCAGGGTTCCGTAGGGACCCGTAGAGTTCCGTAGTGGCTGGTAAAGTTCCGTAGGGCCCTGTGGGGTTCTGTATGGACCTGTAGGGTTCCGTAGGGGCCTGCAGGGTTCCGTAAGTGCCCGCAGGTGTCTGTAGGGTTCCGTAGGGGTCTGTAGGGTTCCGTAGGCACCTGCAGTGTTCTGTAGGAGCCCATAGGGTTTTCGTGAGGTTCCGTTGTGTTGCTAAGGGTCTTGTAGAGTGCTGTCGGGTCCTGGAGTATTCTGTAGGGTTCCAGAGGGCCTCGTAGGGTTCCGTCGAAATCTGAAGGGTTCCCTAGGGGCCCGTAGAGTCCCGTAGATTGCCGTAGGGACCTGTAGGGTTGTGTAAGTGCTCGCAGGGGTTGGTAGGAGCTTGTAGGGTTCCATAAGTTTCCAGAGGGTTGTGTAGGGTTCCGTAGGGGCCTGTGGTGTTCCCTAGGGGCCTGTAGAGTCTCGTACGGTTCCGTAGGGGCCTGTGGTGTTCCCTAGGGGCCTGTAGAGTCTCGTACAGTTCCGTAGGGTCCTGTAGGTTTCCATAAGCGCCCGCAGAGGTCTGAAGGGGCCCGTACTGTTCCGTAAGGATCCATAGGGCTCCGTAGAGCTTCGTAGGTTCCCTAGAGGCCTCTGGAGTACCGCAGGAGCCAGTAGTGTTCTGTAGGGGCCCGTAGGGTTCCTTCCATAGGAGCTGGCAGTGTTCCGTAGGGTCCTCTAGGGTTGAGTAAGTGCCCGCAGGAGTCTGTAGGAATCCGTGGGATTCTGTAAGGTTCCGGAGGGTTCTGCAGGGTTCCGTAGGGACCCGTAGAGTTCCGTAGTGGCTGGTAAAGTTCCGTAGGGCCCTGTGGGGTTCTGTATGGACCTGTAGGGTTCCGTAGGGGCCTGCAGGGTTCCGTAAGTGCCCGCAGGTGTCTGTAGGGTTCCGTAGGGGTCTGTAGGGTTCCGTAGGCACCTGCAGTGTTCTGTAGGAGCCCATAGGGTTTTAGTGAGGTTCCGTTGTGTTGCTAAGGGTCTTGTAGAGTGCTGTCGGGTCCTGGAGTATTCTGTAGGGTTCCAGAGGGCCTCGTAGGGTTCCGTCGAAATCTGAAGGGTTCCCTAGGGGCCCGTAGAGTCCCGTAGATTGCCGTAGGGACCTGTAGGGTTGTGTAAGTGCCCGCAGGGGTTGGTAGGAGCTTGTAGGGTGCCATATGTTTCCGGAGGGTTGTGTAGGGTTCCGTAGGGGCCTGTGGTGTTCCCTAGGGGCCTGTAGAGTCTCGTACAGTTCCGTAGGGTCCTGTAGGTTTCCATAAGCGCCCGCAGAGGTCTGAAGGGGCCCGTACTGTTCCGTAAGGATCCATAGGGCTCCGTAGAGCTTCGTAGGTTCCCTAGAGGCCTCTGGAGTACCGCAGGAGCCAGTAGTGTTCTGTAGGGGCCCGTAGGGTTCCTTCCATAGGAGCTGGCAGTGTTCCATAGGGTCCTCTAGGGTTGAGTAAGTGCCCGCAGGAGTCTGTAGGAATCCATGGGATTCTGTAAGGTTCTGGAGGGTTCTGCAGGGTTCCGTAGGGGCCCGTAGAGTTCCGTAGTGGCTGGTAAAGTTCCCTAGGGCCCTGTACCGTTCCGTAACTGCCTGCAAGGGTCTTTAGGCTTCCGTAGGGGCTGGTAGGGTTCCATAAAGTTCCGCGGGTTCCTGCAGAGTTCTGCAAGTGCCCGCAAGGGCCTGTAGGGGCCCACAGTGTTTCTGCCAGGTTCCGTAGAGTTCCGTAGGGGCCATATTTTTCTGTAGTGGCTGGTAGTATTCTGTAGGGGTCTGTAGGGTTCCGTAGGCGCCTGCAGTGTTCTGTAGGAGCCCATAGGGTTTTAGTGAAGTTCCGTTGTGTTGCTAAGGGTCTTGTAGAGTGCTGTTGGGTCCTGGAGTATTCTGTAGGGTTCCAGAGGGGCTCGTAGGGTTCCATCGAAATCTATAGGGTTCCCTAGGGGCCCATAGAGTCCCGTAGATTTCCGTAGGGACCTGTAGGGTTGTGTAAGTGCCCGCAGAAGTCTGTAGGAGTCTGTGGGATTCTGTAAGGTTCCAGAGGGTTCTGCAGGGTTCCGTAGGGACCCGTAGAGTTCCGTAGTGGCTGGTAAAGTTCCGTAGGGCCCTGTGGGGTTCTGTATGGACCTGTAGGGTTCCGTAGGGGCCTGCAGGGTTCCGTAAGTGCCCGCAGGTGTCTGTAGGGTTCCGTAGGGGTCTGTAGTGTCCGTAGGCACCTGCAGTGTTCTGTAGGAGCCCATAGGGTTTTAGTGAGGTTCCGTTGTGTTGCTAAGGGTCTTGTAGAGTGCTGTCGGGTCCTGGAGTATTCTGTAGGGTTCCAGAGGGCCTCGTAGGGTTCCGTCGAAATCTGAAGGGTTCCCTAGGGGCCCGTAGAGTCCCGTAGATTGCCGTAGGGACCTGTAGGGTTGTGTAAGTGCCCGCAGGGGTTGGTAGGAGCTTGTAGGGTGCCATATGTTTCCGGAGGGTTGTGTAGGGTTCCGTAGGGGCCTGTGGTGTTCCCTAGGGGCCTGTAGAGTCTCGTACAGTTCCGTAGGGTCCTGTAGGTTTCCATAAGCGCCCGCAGAGGTCTGAAGGGGCCCGTACTGTTCCGTAAGGATCCATAGGGCTCCGTAGAGCTTCGTAGGTTCCCTAGAGGCCTCTGGAGTACCGCAGGAGCCAGTAGTGTTCTGTAGGGGCCCGTAGGGTTCCTTCCATAGGAGCTGGCAGTGTTCCATAGGGTCCTCTAGGGTTGAGTAAGTGCCCGCAGGAGTCTGTAGGAATCCGTGGGATTCTGTAAGGTTCTGGAGGGTTCTGCAGGGTTCCGTAGGGGCCCGTAGAGTTCCGTAGTGGCTGGTAAAGTTCCCTAGGGCCCTGTACCGTTCCGTAACTGCCTGCAAGGGTCTTTAGGCTTCCGTAGGGGCTGGTAGGGTTCCATAAAGTTCCGCGGGTTCCTGCAGAGTTCTGCAAGTGCCCGCAAGGGCCTGTAGGGGCCCACAGTGTTTCTGCCAGGTTCCGTAGAGTTCCGTAGGGGCCATATTTTTCTGTAGTGGCTGGTAGTATTCTGTAGGGGTCTGTAGGGTTCCGTAGGCGCCTGCAGTGTTCTGTAGGAGCCCATAGGGGTTTAGTGAGGTTCCGTTGTGTTGCTAAGGGTCTTGTAGAGTGCTGTTGGGTCCTGGAGTATTCTGTAGGGTTCCAGAGGGGCTCGTAGGGTTCCATCGAAATCTATAGGGTTCCCTAGGGGCCCATAGAGTCCCGTAGATTTCCGTAGGGACCTGTAGGGTTGTGTAAGTGCCCGCAGAAGTCTGTAGGAGTCTGTGGGATTCTGTAAGGTTCCGGAGGGTTCTGCAGGGTTCCGTAGGGACCCGTAGAGTTCCGTAGTGGCTGGTAAAGTTCCGTAGGGCCCTGTGGGGTTCTGTATGGACCTGTAGGGTTCCGTAGGGGCCTGCAGGGTTCCGTAAGTGCCCGCAGGTGTCTGTAGGGTTCCGTAGGGGTCTGTAGGGTTCCGTAGGCACCTGCAGTGTTCTGTAGGAGCCCATAGGGTTTTAGTGAGGTTCCGTTGTGTTGCTAAGGGTCTTGTAGAGTGCTGTCGGGTCCTGGAGTATTCTGTAGGGTTCCAGAGGGCCTCGTAGGGTTCCGTCGAAATCTGAAGGGTTCCCTAGGGGCCCGTAGAGTCCCGTAGATTGCCGTAGGGACCTGTAGGGTTGTGTAAGTGCCCGCAGGGGTTGGTAGGAGCTTGTAGGGTGCCATATGTTTCCGGAGGGTTGTGTAGGGTTCCGTAGGGGCCTGTGGTGTTCCCTAGGGGCCTGTAGAGTCTCGTACAGTTCCGTAGGGTCCTGTAGGTTTCCATAAGCGCCCGCAGAGGTCTGAAGGGGCCCGTACTGTTCCGTAAGGATCCATAGGGCTCCGTAGAGCTTCGTAGGTTCCCTAGAGGCCTCTGGAGTACCGCAGGAGCCAGTAGTGTTCTGTAGGGGCCCGTAGGGTTCCTTCCATAGGAGCTGGCAGTGTTCCATAGGGTCCTCTAGGGTTGAGTAAGTGCCCGCAGGAGTCTGTAGGAATCCGTGGGATTCTGTAAGGTTCTGGAGGGTTCTGCAGGGTTCCGTAGGGGCCCGTAGAGTTCCGTAGTGGCTGGTAAAGTTCCCTAGGGCCCTGTACCGTTCCGTAACTGCCTGCAAGGGTCTTTAGGCTTCCGTAGGGGCTGGTAGGGTTCCATAAAGTTCCGCGGGTTCCTGCAGAGTTCTGCAAGTGCCCGCAAGGGCCTGTAGGGGCCCACAGTGTTTCTGCCAGGTTCCGTAGAGTTCCGTAGGGGCCATATTTTTCTGTAGTGGCTGGTAGTATTCTGTAGGGGTCTGTAGGGTTCCGTAGGCGCCTGCAGTGTTCTGTAGGAGCCCATAGGGGTTTAGTGAGGTTCCGTTGTGTTGCTAAGGGTCTTGTAGAGTGCTGTCGGGTCCTGGAGTATTCTGTAGGGTTCCAGAGGGGCTCGTAGGGTTCCATCGAAATCTATAGGGTTCCCTAGGGGCCCATAGAGTCCCGTAGATTTCCGTAGGGACCTGTAGGGTTGTGTAAGTGCCCGCAGAAGTCTGTAGGAGTCTGTGGGATTCTGTAAGGTTCCAGAGGGTTCTGCAGGGTTCCGTAGGGACCCGTAGAGTTCCGTAGTGGCTGGTAAAGTTCCGTAGGGCCCTGTGGGGTTCTGTATGGACCTGTAGGGTTCCGTAGGGGCCTGCAGGGTTCCGTAAGTGCCCGCAGGTGTCTGTAGGGTTCCGTAGGGGTCTGTAGGGTTCCGTAGGCACCTGCAGTGTTCTGTAGGAGCCCATAGGGTTTTAGTGAGGTTCCGTTGTGTTGCTAAGGGTCTTGTAGAGTGCTGTCGGGTCCTGGAGTATTCTGTAGGGTTCCAGAGGGCCTCGTAGGGTTCCGTCGAAATCTGAAGGGTTCCCTAGGGGCCCGTAGAGTCCCGTAGATTGCCGTAGGGACCTGTAGGGTTGTGTAAGTGCCCCGCAGGGGTTGGTAGGAGCTTGTAGGGTGCCATATGTTTCCGGAGGGTTGTGTAGGGTTCCGTAGGGGCCTGTGGTGTTCCCTAGGGGCCTGTAGAGTCTCGTACAGTTCCGTAGGGTCCTGTAGGTTTCCATAAGCGCCCGCAGAGGTCTGAAGGGGCCCGTACTGTTCCGTAAGGATCCATAGGGCTCCGTAGAGCTTCGTAGGTTCCCTAGAGGCCTCTGGAGTACGGCAGGAGCCAGTAGTGTTCTGTAGGGGCCCGTAGGGTTCCTTCCATAGGAGCTGGCAGTGTTCCATAGGGTCCTCTAGGGTTGAGTAAGTGCCCGCAGGAGTCTGTAGGAATCCGTGGGATTCTGTAAGGTTCTGGAGGGTTCTGCAGGGTTCCGTAGGGGCCCGTAGAGTTCCGTAGTGGCTGGTAAAGTTCCCTAGGGCCCTGTACCGTTCCGTAACTGCCTGCAAGGGTCTTTAGGCTTCCGTAGGGGCTGGTAGGGTTCCATAAAGTTCCGCGGGTTCCTGCAGAGTTCTGCAAGTGCCCGCAAGGGCCTGTAGGGGCCCACAGTGTTTCTGCCAGGTTCCGTAGAGTTCCGTAGGGGCCATATTTTTCTGTAGTGGCTGGTAGTATTCTGTAGGGGTCTGTAGGGTTCCGTAAGGCGCCTGCAGTGTTCTGTAGGAGCCCATAGGGGTTTAGTGAGGTTCCGTTGTGTTGCTAAGGGTCTTGTAGAGTGCTGTCGGGTCCTGGAGTATTCTGTAGGGTTCCAGAGGGGCTCGTAGGGTTCCATCGAAATCTATAGGGTTCCCTAGGGGCCCATAGAGTCCCGTAGATTTCCGTAGGGACCTGTAGGGTTGTGTAAGTGCCCGCAGAAGTCTGTGGGATTCTGTAAGGTTCCGGAGGGTTCTGCAGGGTTCCGTAGGGACCCGTAGAGTTCCGTAGTGGCTGGTAAAGTTCCGTAGGGCCCTGTGGGGTTCTGTATGGACCTGTAGGGTTCCGTAGGGGCCTGCAGGGTTCCGTAAGTGCCCGCAGGTGTCTGTAGGGTTCCGTAGGGGTCTGTAGGGTTCCGTAGGCACCTGCAGTGTTCTGTAGGAGCCCATAGGGTTTTAGTGAGGTTCCGTTGTGTTGCTAAGGGTCTTGTAGAGTGCTGTCGGGTCCTGGAGTATTCTGTAGGGTTCCAGAGGGCCTCGTAGGGTTCCGTCGAAATCTGAAGGGTTCCCTAGGGGCCCGTAGAGTCCCGTAGATTGCCGTAGGGACCTGTAGGGTTGTGTAAGTGCTCGCAGGGGTTGGTAGGAGCTTGTAGGGTTCCATAAGTTTCCAGAGGGTTGTGTAGGGTTCCGTAGGGGCCTGTGGTGTTCCCTAGGGGCCTGTAGAGTCTCGTACGGTTCCGTAGGGGCCTGTGGTGTTCCCTAGGGGCCTGTAGAGTCTCGTACAGTTCCGTAGGGTCCTGTAGGTTTCCATAAGCGCCCGCAGAGGTCTGAAGGGGGCCCGTACTGTTTCGTAAGGATCCATAGGGCTCCGTAGAGCTTCGTAGGTTCCCTAGAGGCCTCTGGAGTACCGCAGGAGCCAGTAGTGTTCTGTAGGGGCCCGTAGGGTTCCTTCCATAGGAGCTGGCAGTGTTCCATAGGGTCCTCTGTTGAGTAAGTGCCCGCAGGAGTCTGTAGGAATCCGTGGGATTCTGTAAGGTTCTGGAGGGTTCTGCAGGGTTCCGTAGGGGCCCGTAGAGTTCCGTAGTGGCTGGTAAAGTTCCCTAGGGCCCTGTACCGTTCCGTAACTGCCTGCAAGGGTCTTTAGGCTTCCGTAGGGGCTGGTAGGGTTCCATAAAGTTCCGCGGGTTCCTGCAGAGTTCTGCAAGTGCCCGCAAGGGCCTGTAGGGGCCCACAGTGTTTCTGCCAGGTTCCGTAGAGTTCCGTAGGGGCCATATTTTTCTGTAGTGGCTGGTAGTATTCTGTAGGGGTCTGTAGGGTTCCGTAGGCGCCTGCAGTGTTCTGTAGGAGCCCATAGGGGTTTAGTGAAGTTCCGTTGTGTTGCTAAGGGTCTTGTAGGGTGCTGTTGGGTCCTGGAGTATTCTGTAGGGTTCCAGAGGGGCTCGTAGGGTTCCATCGAAATCTATAGGGTTCCCTAGGGGCCCATAGAGTCCCGTAGATTTCCGTAGGGACCTGTAGGGTTGTGTAAGTGCCCGCAGAAGTCTGTAGGAGTCTGTGGGATTCTGTAAGGTTCCAGAGGGTTCTGCAGGGTTCCGTAGGGACCCGTAGAGTTCCGTAGTGGCTGGTAAAGTTCCGTAGGGCCCTGTGGGGTTCTGTATGGACCTGTAGGGTTCCGTAGGGGCCTGCAGGGTTCCGTAAGTGCCCGCAGGTGTCTGTAGGGTTCCGTAGGGGTCTGTAGGGTTCCGTAGGCACCTGCAGTGTTCTGTAGGAGCCCATAGGGTTTTAGTGAGGTTCCGTTGTGTTGCTAAGGGTCTTGTAGAGTGCTGTCGGGTCCTGGAGTATTCTGTAGGGTTCCAGAGGGCCTCGTAGGGTTCCGTCGAAATCTGAAGGGTTCCCTAGGGGCCCGTAGAGTCCCGTAGATTGCCGTAGGGGCCTGTAGGGTTGTGTAAGTGCCCGCAGGGGTTGGTAGGAGCTTGTAGGGTGCCATATGTTTCCGGAGGGTTGTGTAGGGTTCCGTAGGGGCCTGTGGTGTTCCCTAGGGGCCTGTAGAGTCTCGTACAGTTCCGTAGGGTCCTGTAGGTTTCCATAAGCGCCCGCAGAGGTCTGAAGGGGCCCGTACTGTTCCGTAAGGATCCATAGGGCTCCGTAGAGCTTCGTAGGTTCCCTAGAGGCCTCTGGAGTACCGCAGGAGCCAGTAGTGTTCTGTAGGGGCCCGTAGGGTTCCTTCCATAGGAGCTGGCAGTGTTCCATAGGGTTCTCTAGGGTTGAGTAAGTGCCCGCAGGAGTCTGAAGGAATCCGTGGGATTCTGTAAGGTTCTGGAGGGTTCTGCAGGGTTCCCTAGGGGCCCATAGAGTCCCGTAGATTTCCGTAGGGACCTGTAGGGTTGTGTAAGTGCCCGCAGAAGTCTGTGGGATTCTGTAAGGTTCCGGAGGGTTCTGCAGGGTTCCGTAGGGACCCGTAGAGTTCCGTTGTGGCTGGTAAAGTTCCGTAGGGCCCTGTGGGGTTCTGTATGGACCTGTAGGGTTCCGTAGGGGCCTGCAGGGTTCCGTAAGTGCCCGCAGGTGTCTGTAGGGTTCCGTAGGGGTCTGTAGGGTTCCGTAGGCACCTGCAGTGTTCTGTAGGAGCCCATAGGGTTTTAGTGAGGTTCCGTTGTGTTGCTAAGGGTCTTGTAGAGTGCTGTCGGGTCCTGGAGTATTCTGTAGGGTTCCAGAGGGCCTCGTAGGGTTCCGTCGAAATCTGAAGGGTTCCCTAGGGGCCCGTAGAGTCCCGTAGATTGCCGTAGGGACCTGTAGGGTTGTGTAAGTGCTCGCAGGGGTTGGTAGGAGCTTGTAGGGTTCCATAAGTTTCCAGAGGGTTGTGTAGGGTTCCGTAGGGGCCTGTGGTGTTCCCTAGGGGCCTGTAGAGTCTCGTACGGTTCCGTAGGGGCCTGTGGTGTTCCCTAGGGGCCTGTAGAGTCTCGTACAGTTCCGTAGGGTCCTGTAGGTTTCCATAAGCGCCCGCAGAGGTCTGAAGGGGCCCGTACTGTTCCATAAGGATCCATAGGGCTCCGTAGAGCTTCGTAGGTTCCCTAGAGGCCTCTGGAGTACCGCAGGAGCCAGTAGTGTTCTGTAGGGGCCCGTAGGGTTCCTTCCATAGGAGCTGGCAGTGTTCCATAGGGTCCTCTAGGGTTGAGTAAGTGCCCGCAGGAGTCTGTAGGAATCCGTGGGATTCTGTAAGGTTCTGGAGGGTTCTGCAGGGTTCCGTAGGGGCCCGTAGAGTTCCGTAGTGGCTGGTAAAGTTCCCTAGGGCCCTGTACCGTTCCGTAACTGCCTGCAAGGGTCTTTAGGCTTCCGTAGGGGCTGGTAGGGTTCCATAAAGTTCCGCGGGTTCCTGCAGAGTTCTGCAAGTGCCCGCAAGGGCCTGTAGGGGCCCACAGTGTTTCTGCCAGGTTCCGTAGAGTTCCGTAGGGGCCATATTTTTCTGTAGTGGCTGGTAGTATTCTGTAGGGGTCTGTAGGGTTCCGTAGGCGCCTGCAGTGTTCTGTAGGAGCCCATAGGGGTTTAGTGAGGTTCCGTTGTGTTGCTAAGGGTCTTGTAGAGTGCTGTCGGGTCCTGGAGTATTCTGTAGGGTTCCAGAGGGGCTCGTAGGGTTCCATCGAAATCTATAGGGTTCCCTAGGGGCCCATAGAGTCCCGTAGATTTCCGTAGGGACCTGTAGGGTTGTGTAAGTGCCCGCAGAAGTCTGTGGGATTCTGTAAGGTTCCGGAGGGTTCTGCAGGGTTCCGTAGGGACCCGTAGAGTTCCGTAGTGGCTGGTAAAGTTCCGTAGGGCCCTGTGGGGTTCTGTATGGACCTGTAGGGTTCCGTAGGGGCCTGCAGGGTTCCGTAAGTGCCCGCAGGTGTCTGTAGGGTTCCGTAGGGGTCTGTAGGGTTCCGTAGGCACCTGCAGTGTTCTGTAGGAGCCCATAGGGTTTTAGTGAGGTTCCGTTGTGTTGCTAAGGGTCTTGTAGAGTGCTGTCGGGTCCTGGAGTATTCTGTAGGGTTCCAGAGGGCCTCGTAGGGTTCCGTCGAAATCTGAAGGGTTCCCTAGGGGCCCGTAGAGTCCCGTAGATTGCCGTAGGGACCTGTAGGGTTGTGTAAGTGCTCGCAGGGGTTGGTAGGAGCTTGTAGGGTTCCATAAGTTTCCAGAGGGTTGTGTAGGGTTCCGTAGGGGCCTGTGGTGTTCCCTAGGGGCCTGTAGAGTCTCGTACGGTTCCGTAGGGGCCTGTGGTGTTCCCTAGGGGCCTGTAGAGTCTCGTACAGTTCCGTAGGGTCCTGTAGGTTTCCATAAGCGCCCGCAGAGGTCTGAAGGGGCCCGTACTGTTTCGTAAGGATCCATAGGGCTCCGTAGAGCTTCGTAGGTTCCCTAGAGGCCTCTGGAGTACCGCAGGAGCCAGTAGTGTTCTGTAGGGGCCCGTAGGGTTCCTTCCATAGGAGCTGGCAGTGTTCCATAGGGTCCTCTAGGGTTGAGTAAGTGCCCGCAGGAGTCTGTAGGAATCCGTGGGATTCTGTAAGGTTCTGGAGGGTTCTGCAGGGTTCCGTAGGGGCCCGTAGAGTTCCGTAGTGGCTGGTAAAGTTCCCTAGGGCCCTGTACCGTTCCGTAACTGCCTGCAAGGGTCTTTAGGCTTCCGTAGGGGCTGGTAGGGTTCCATAAAGTTCCGCGGGTTCCTGCAGAGTTCTGCAAGTGCCCGCAAGGGCCTGTAGGGGCCCACAGTGTTTCTGCCAGGTTCCGTAGAGTTCCGTAGGGGCCATATTTTTCTGTAGTGGCTGGTAGTATTCTGTAGGGGTCTGTAGGGTTCCGTAGGCGCCTGCAGTGTTCTGTAGGAGCCCATAGGGGTTTAGTGAAGTTCCGTTGTGTTGCTAAGGGTCTTGTAGGGTGCTGTTGGGTCCTGGAGTATTCTGTAGGGTTCCAGAGGGGCTCGTAGGGTTCCATCGAAATCTATAGGGTTCCCTAGGGGCCCATAGAGTCCCGTAGATTTCCGTAGGGACCTGTAGGGTTGTGTAAGTGCCCGCAGAAGTCT
Organism: Numenius arquata; assembly: GCF_964106895.1. Lineage (NCBI taxonomy): Eukaryota > Metazoa > Chordata > Aves > Charadriiformes > Scolopacidae > Numenius > Numenius arquata. The sequence continues at coordinate 133,799 of NW_027415661.1, forward strand.
GTAGGAGTCTGTGGGATTCTGTAAGGTTCCAGAGGGTTCTGCAGGGTTCCGTAGGGACCCGTAGAGTTCCGTAGTGGCTGGTAAAGTTCCGTAGGGCCCTGTGGGGTTCTGTATGGACCTGTAGGGTTCCGTAGGGGCCTGCAGGGTTCCGTAAGTGCCCGCAGGTGTCTGTAGGGTTCCGTAGGGGTCTGTAGGGTTCCGTAGGCACCTGCAGTGTTCTGTAGGAGCCCATAGGGTTTTAGTGAGGTTCCGTTGTGTTGCTAAGGGTCTTGTAGAGTGCTGTCGGGTCCTGGAGTATTCTGTAGGGTTCCAGAGGGCCTCGTAGGGTTCCGTCGAAATCTGAAGGGTTCCCTAGGGGCCCGTAGAGTCCCGTAGATTGCCGTAGGGACCTGTAGGGTTGTGTAAGTGCTCGCAGGGGTTGGTAGGAGCTTGTAGGGTTCCATAAGTTTCCAGAGGGTTGTGTAGGGTTCCGTAGGGGCCTGTGGTGTTCCCTAGGGGCCTGTAGAGTCTCGTACGGTTCCGTAGGGGCCTGTGGTGTTCCCTAGGGGCCTGTAGAGTCTCGTACAGTTCCGTAGGGTCCTGTAGGTTTCCATAAGCGCCCGCAGAGGTCTGAAGGGGCCCGTACTGTTCCATAAGGATCCATAGGGCTCCGTAGAGCTTCGTAGGTTCCCTAGAGGCCTCTGGAGTACCGCAGGAGCCAGTAGTGTTCCGTAGGGTCCTCTAGGGTTGAGTAAGTGCCCGCAGGAGTCTGTAGGAATCCATGGGATTCTGTAAGGTTCTGGAGGGTTCTGCAGGGTTCCGTAGGGGCCCGTAGAGTTCTGTAGTGGCTGGTAAAGTTCCGTAGGGCCCTGTGGGGTTCTGTATGGACCTGTAGGGTTCCGTAGGGGCCTGCAGGGTTCCGTAAGTGCCCGCAGGTGTCTGTAGGGTTCCGTAGGGGTCTGTAGTGTTCCGTAGGCACCTGCAGTGTTCTGTAGGAGCCCATAGGGTTTTAGTGAGGTTCCGTTGTGTTGCTAAGGGTCTTGTAGAGTGCTGTCGGGTCCTGGAGTATTCTGTAGGGTTCCAGAGGGCCTCGTAGGGTTCTGTCGAAATCTGAAAGGTTCCCTAGGGGCCCGTAGAGTCCCGTAGATTGCCGTAGGGACCTGTAGGGTTGTGTAAGTGCCCGCAGGGGTTGGTAGGAGCTTGTAGGGTGCCATATGTTTCCGGAGGGTTGTGTAGGGTTCCGTAGGGGCCTGTGGTGTTCCCTAGGGGCCTGTAGGGTCCTGTAGGTTTCCATAAGCGCCCGCAGAGGTCTGAAGGGGCCCGTACTGTTCCGTAAGGATCCATAGGGCTCCGTAGAGCTTCGTAGGTTCCCTAGAGGCCTCTGGAGTACCGCAGGAGCCAGTAGTGTTCTGTAGGGGCCCGTAGGGTTCCTTCCATAGGAGCTGGCAGTGTTCCATAGGGTCCTCTAGGGTTGAGTAAGTGCCCGCAGGAGTCTGTAGGAATCCGTGGGATTCTGTAAGGTTCTGGAGGGTTCTGCAGGGTTCCGTAGGGGCCCGTAGAGTTCCGTAGTGGCTGGTAAAGTTCCCTAGGGCCCTGTACCGTTCCGTAACTGCCTGCAAGGGTCTTTAGGCTTCCGTAGGGGCTGGTAGGGTTCCATAAAGTTCCGCGGGTTCCTGCAGAGTTCTGCAAGTGCCCGCAAGGGCCTGTAGGGGCCCACAGTGTTTCTGCCAGGTTCCGTAGAGTTCCGTAGGGGCCATATTTTTCTGTAGTGGCTGGTAGTATTCTGTAGGGGTCTGTAGGGTTCCGTAGGCGCCTGCAGTGTTCTGTAGGAGCCCATAGGGGTTTAGTGAGGTTCCGTTGTGTTGCTAAGGGTCTTGTAGAGTGCTGTTGGGTCCTGGAGTATTCTGTAGGGTTCCAGAGGGGCTCGTAGGGTTCCATCGAAATCTATAGGGTTCCCTAGGGGCCCATAGAGTCCCGTAGATTTCCGTAGGGACCTGTAGGGTTGTGTAAGTGCCCGCAGAAGTCTGTAGGAGTCTGTGGGATTCTGTAAGGTTCCAGAGGGTTCTGCAGGGTTCCGTAGGGACCCGTAGAGTTCCGTAGTGGCTGGTAAAGTTCCGTAGGGCCCTGTGGGGTTCTGTATGGACCTGTAGGGTTCCGTAGGGGCCTGCAGGGTTCCGTAAGTGCCCGCAGGTGTCTGTAGGGTTCCGTAGGGGTCTGTAGGGTTCCGTAGGCACCTGCAGTGTTCTGTAGGAGCCCATAGGGTTTTAGTGAGGTTCCGTTGTGTTGCTAAGGGTCTTGTAGAGTGCTGTCGGGTCCTGGAGTATTCTGTAGGGTTCCAGAGGGCCTCGTAGGGTTCTGTCGAAATCTGAAGGGTTCCCTAGGGGCCCGTAGAGTCCCGTAGATTGCCGTAGGGACCTGTAGGGTTGTGTAAGTGCCCGCAGGGGTTGGTAGGAGCTTGTAGGGTGCCATATGTTTCCGGAGGGTTGTGTAGGGTTCCGTAGGGGCCTGTGGTGTTCCCTAGGGGCCTGTAGAGTCTCGTACAGTTCCGTAGGGTCCTGTAGGTTTCCATAAGCGCCCGCAGAGGTCTGAAGGGGCCCGTACTGTTCCGTAAGGATCCATAGGGTTCCGTAGAGCTTCGTAGGTTCCCTAGAGGCCTCTGGAGTACCGCAGGAGCCAGTAGTGTTCTGTAGGGGCCCGTAGGGTTCCTTCCATAGGAGCTGGCAGTGTTCCATAGGGTCCTCTAGGGTTGAGTAAGTGCCCGCAGGAGTCTGTAGGAATCCGTGGGATTCTGTAAGGTTCTGGAGGGTTCTGCAGGGTTCCGTAGGGGTCTGTAGGGTTCCGTAGGCACCTGCAGTGTTCTGTAGGAGCCCATAGGGTTTTAGTGAGGTTCCGTTGTGTTGCTAGGCTTCCGTAGGGGCTGGTAGGGTTCCATAAAGTTCCGCGGGTTCCTGCAGAGTTCTGCAAGTGCCCGCAAGGGCCTGTAGGGGCCCACAGTGTTTCTGCCAGGTTCCGTAGAGTTCCGTAGGGGCCATATTTTTCTGTAGTGGCTGGTAGTATTCTGTAGGGGTCTGTAGGGTTCCGTAGGCGCCTGCAGTGTTCTGTAGGAGCCCATAGGGTTTTAGTGAAGTTCCGTTGTGTTGCTAAGGGTCTTGTAGAGTGCTGTCGGGTCCTGGAGTATTCTGTAGGGTTCCAGAGGGGCTCGTAGGGTTCCATCGAAATCTATAGGGTTCCCTAGGGGCCCATAGAGTCCCGTAGATTTCCGTAGGGACCTGTAGGGTTGTGTAAGTGCCCGCAGAAGTCTGTAGGAGTCTGTGGGATTCTGTAAGGTTCCAGAGGGTTCTGCAGGGTTCCGTAGGGACCCGTAGAGTTCCGTAGTGGCTGGTAAAGTTCCGTAGGGTCCTGTGGGGTTCTGTATGGACCTGTAGGGTTCCGTAGGGGCCTGCAGGGTTCCGTAAGTGCCCGCAGGTGTCTGTAGGGTTCCGTAGGGGTCTGTAGGGTTCCGTAGGCACCTGCAGTGTTCTGTAGGAGCCCATAGGGTTTTAGTGAGGTTCCGTTGTGTTGCTAAGGGTCTTGTAGAGTGCTGTCGGGTCCTGGAGTATTCTGTAGGGTTCCAGAGGGCCTCGTAGGGTTCCGTCGAAATCTGAAGGGTTCCCTAGGGGCCCGTAGAGTCCCGTAGATTGCCGTAGGGACCTGTAGGGTTGTGTAAGTGCTCGCAGGGGTTGGTAGGAGCTTGTAGGGTTCCATAAGTTTCCAGAGGGTTGTGTAGGGTTCCGTAGGGGCCTGTGGTGTTCCCTAGGGGCCTGTAGAGTCTCGTACGGTTCCGTAGGGGCCTGTGGTGTTCCCTAGGGGCCTGTAGAGTCTCGTACAGTTCCGTAGGGTCCTGTAGGTTTCCATAAGCGCCCGCAGAGGTCTGAAGGGGCCCGTACTGTTCCGTAAGGATCCATAGGGCTCCGTAGAGCTTCGTAGGTTCCCTAGAGGCCTCTGGAGTACCGCAGGAGCCAGTAGTGTTCTGTAGGGGCCCGTAGGGTTCCTTCCATAGGAGCTGGCAGTGTTCCATAGGGTCCTCTAGGGTTGAGTAAGTGCCCGCAGGAGTCTGTAGGAATCCGTGGGATTCTGTAAGGTTCTGGAGGGTTCTGCAGGGTTCCGTAGGGGCCCGTAGAGTTCCGTAGTGGCTGGTAAAGTTCCCTAGGGCCCTGTACCGTTCCGTAACTGCCTGCAAGGGTCTTTAGGCTTCCGTAGGGGCTGGTAGGGTTCCATAAAGTTCCGCGGGTTCCTGCAGAGTTCTGCAAGTGCCCGCAAGGGCCTGTAGGGGCCCACAGTGTTTCTGCCAGGTTCCGTAGAGTTCCGTAGGGGCCATATTTTTCTGTAGTGGCTGGTAGTATTCTGTAGGGGTCTGTAGGGTTCCGTAGGCGCCTGCAGTGTTCTGTAGGAGCCCATAGGGTTTTAGTGAAGTTCCGTTGTGTTGCTAAGGGTCTTGTAGAGTGCTGTCGGGTCCTGGAGTATTCTGTAGGGTTCCAGAGGGGCTCGTAGGGTTCCATCGAAATCTATAGGGTTCCCTAGGGGCCCATAGAGTCCCGTAGATTTCCGTAGGGACCTGTAGGGTTGTGTAAGTGCCCGCAGAAGTCTGTAGGAGTCTGTGGGATTCTGTAAGGTTCCAGAGGGTTCTGCAGGGTTCCGTAGGGACCCGTAGAGTTCCGTAGTGGCTGGTAAAGTTCCGTAGGGCCCTGTGGGGTTCTGTATGGACCTGTAGGGTTCCGTAGGGGCCTGCAGGGTTCCGTAAGTGCCCGCAGGTGTCTGTAGGGTTCCGTAGGGGTCTGTAGGGTTCCGTAGGCACCTGCAGTGTTCTGTAGGAGCCCATAGGGTTTTAGTGAGGTTCCGTTGTGTTGCTAAGGGTCTTGTAGAGTGCTGTCGGGTCCTGGAGTATTCTGTAGGGTTCCAGAGGGCCTCGTAGGGTTCCGTCGAAATCTGAAGGGTTCCCTAGGGGCCCGTAGAGTCCCGTAGATTGCCGTAGGGACCTGTAGGGTTGTGTAAGTGCCCGCAGGGGTTGGTAGGAGCTTGTAGGGTGCCATATGTTTCCGGAGGGTTGTGTAGGGTTCCGTAGGGGCCTGTGGTGTTCCCTAGGGGCCTGTAGAGTCTCGTACAGTTCCGTAGGGTCCTGTAGGTTTCCATAAGCGCCCGCAGAGGTCTGAAGGGGCCCGTACTGTTCCGTAAGGATCCATAGGGCTCCGTAGAGCTTCGTAGGTTCCCTAGAGGCCTCTGGAGTACCGCAGGAGCCAGTAGTGTTCTGTAGGGGCCCGTAGGGTTCCTTCCATAGGAGCTGGCAGTGTTCCATAGGGTCCTCTAGGGTTGAGTAAGTGCCCGCAGGAGTCTGTAGGAATCCGTGGGATTCTGTAAGGTTCTGGAGGGTTCTGCAGGGTTCCGTAGGGGCCCGTAGAGTTCCGTAGTGGCTGGTAAAGTTCCCTAGGGCCCTGTGGGGTTCTGTATGGACCTGTAGGGTTCCGTAGGGGCCTGCAGGGTTCCGTAAGTGCCCGCAGGTGTCTGTAGGGTTCCGTAGGCACCTGCAGTGTTCTGTAGGAGCCCATAGGGTTTTAGTGAGGTTCCGTTGTGTTGCTAAGGGTCTTGTAGAGTGCTGTCGGGTCCTGGAGTATTCTGTAGGGTTCCAGAGGGCCTCGTAGGGTTCCGTCGAAATCTGAAGGGTTCCCTAGGGGCCCGTAGAGTCCCGTAGATTGCCGTAGGGACCTGTAGGGTTGTGTAAGTGCTCGCAGGGGTTGGTAGGAGCTTGTAGGGTTCCATAAGTTTCCAGAGGGTTGTGTAGGGTTCCGTAGGGGCCTGTGGTGTTCCCTAGGGGCCTGTAGAGTCTCGTACGGTTCCGTAGGGGCCTGTGGTGTTCCCTAGGGGCCTGTAGAGTCTCGTACAGTTCCGTAGGGTCCTGTAGGTTTCCATAAGCGCCCGCAGAGGTCTGAAGGGGCCCGTACTGTTCCGTAAGGATCCATAGGGCTCCGTAGAGCTTCGTAGGTTCCCTAGAGGCCTCTGGAGTACCGCAGGAGCCAGTAGTGTTCTGTAGGGGCCCGTAGGGTTCCTTCCATAGGAGCTGGCAGTGTTCCGTAGGGTCCTCTAGGGTTGAGTAAGTGCCCGCAGGAGTCTGTAGGAATCCGTGGGATTCTGTAAGGTTCTGAAGGGTTCTGCAGGGTTCCGTAGGGGCCCGTAGAGTTCCATAGTGGCTGGTAAAGTTCCGTAGGGCCCTGTGGGGTTCTGTATGGACCTGTAGGGTTCCGTAGGGGCCTGCAGGGTTCCGTAAGTGCCCGCAGGTGTCTGTAGGGTTCCGTAGGGGTCTGTAGGGTTCCGTAGGCACCTGCAGTGTTCTGTAGGAGCCCATAGGGTTTTAGTGAGGTTCCGTTGTGTTGCTAAGGGTCTTGTAGAGTGCTGTCGGGTCCTGGAGTATTTTGTAGGGTTCCAGAGGGCCTCGTAGGGTTCCGTCGAAATCTGAAGGGTTCCCTAGGGGCCCGTAGAGTCCCGTAGATTGCCGTAGGGACCTGTAGGGTTGTGTAAGTGCCCGCAGGGGTTGGTAGGAGCTTGTAGGGTGCCATATGTTTCCGGAGGGTTGTGTAGGGTTCCGTAGGGGCCTGTGGTGTTCCCTAGGGGCCTGTAGAGTCTCGTACGGTTCCGTAGGGGCCTGTGGTGTTCCCTAGGGGCCTGTAGAGTCTCGTACAGTTCCGTAGGGTCCTGTAGGTTTCCATAAGCGCCCGCAGAGGTCTGAAGGGGCCCGTACTGTTCCGTAAGGATCCATAGGGCTCCGTAGAGCTTCGTAGGTTCCCTAGAGGCCTCTGGAGTACCGCAGGAGCCAGTAGTGTTCTGTAGGGGCCCGTAGGGTTCCTTCCATAGGAGCTGGCAGTGTTCCATAGGGTCCTCTAGGGTTGAGTAAGTGCCCGCAGGAGTCTGTAGGAATCCGTGGGATTCTGTAAGGTTCTGGAGGGTTCTGCAGGGTTCCGTAGGGGCCCGTAGAGTTCCGTAGTGGCTGGTAAAGTTCCCTAGGGCCCTGTACCGTTCCGTAACTGCCTGCAAGGGTCTTTAGGCTTCCGTAGGGGCTGGTAGGGTTCCATAAAGTTCCGCGGGTTCCTGCAGAGTTCTGCAAGTGCCCGCAAGGGCCTGTAGGGGCCCACAGTGTTTCTGCCAGGTTCCGTAGAGTTCCGTAGGGGCCATATTTTTCTGTAGTGGCTGGTAGTATTCTGTAGGGGTCTGTAGGGTTCCGTAGGCGCCTGCAGTGTTCTGTAGGAGCCCATAGGGTTTTAGTGAAGTTCCGTTGTGTTGCTAAGGGTCTTGTAGAGTGCTGTCGGGTCCTGGAGTATTCTGTAGGGTTCCAGAGGGGCTCGTAGGGTTCCATCGAAATCTATAGGGTTCCCTAGGGGCCCATAGAGTCCCGTAGATTTCCGTAGGGACCTGTAGGGTTGTGTAAGTGCCCGCAGAAGTCTGTAGGAGTCTGTGGGATTCTGTAAGGTTCCGGAGGGTTCTGCAGGGTTCCGTAGGGACCCGTAGAGTTCCGTAGTGGCTGGTAAAGTTCCGTAGGGCCCTGTGGGGTTCTGTATGGACCTGTAGGGTTCCGTAGGGGCCTGCAGGGTTCCGTAAGTGCCCGCAGGTGTCTGTAGGGTTCCGTAGGGGTCTGTAGGGTTCCGTAGGCACCTGCAGTGTTCTGTAGGAGCCCATAGGGTTTTAGTGAGGTTCCGTTGTGTTGCTAAGGGTCTTGTAGAGTGCTGTCGGGTCCTGGAGTATTCTGTAGGGTTCCAGAGGGCCTCGTAGGGTTCCGTCGAAATCTGAAGGGTTCCCTAGGGGCCCGTAGAGTCCCGTAGATTGCCGTAGGGACCTGTAGGGTTGTGTAAGTGCTCGCAGGGGTTGGTCCTGGAGCTTGTAGGGTTCCATAAGTTTCCAGAGGGTTGTGTAGGGTTCCGTAGGGGCCTGTGGTGTTCCCTAAGGGCCTGTAGAGTCTCGTACGGTTCCGTAGGGGCCTGTGGTGTTCCCTAGGGGCCTGTAGAGTCTCGTACAGTTCCGTAGGGTCCTGTAGGTTTCCATAAGCGCCCGCAGAGGTCTGAAGGGGCCCGTACTGTTCCGTAAGGATCCATAGGGCTCCGTAGAGCTTCGTAGGTTCCCTAGAGGCCTCTGGAGTACCGCAGGAGCCAGTAGTGTTCTGTAGGGGCCCGTAGGGTTCCTTCCATAGGAGCTGGCAGTGTTCCGTAGGGTCCTCTAGGGTTGAGTAAGTGCCCGCAGGAGTCTGTAGGAATCCGTGGGATTCTGTAAGGTTCTGAAGGGTTCTGCAGGGTTCCGTAGGGGCCCGTAGAGTTCCATAGTGGCTGGTAAAGTTCCGTAGGGCCCTGTGGGGTTCTGTATGGACCTGTAGGGTTCCGTAGGGGCCTGCAGGGTTCCGTAAGTGCCCGCAGGTGTCTGTAGGGTTCCGTAGGCACCTGCAGTGTTCTGTAGGAGCCCATAGGGTTTTAGTGAGGTTCCGTTGTGTTGCTAAGGGTCTTGTAGAGTGCTGTCGGGTCCTGGAGTATTCTGTAGGGTTCCAGAGGGCCTCGTAGGGTTCCGTCGAAATCTGAAGGGTTCCCTAGGGGCCCGTAGAGTCCCGTAGATTGCCGTAGGGACCTGTAGGGTTGTGTAAGTGCTCGCAGGGGTTGGTAGGAGCTTGTAGGGTTCCATAAGTTTCCAGAGGGTTGTGTAGGGTTCCGTAGGGGCCTGTGGTGTTCCCTAGGGGCCTGTAGAGTCTCGTACGGTTCCGTAGGGGCCTGTGGTGTTCCCTAGGGGCCTGTAGAGTCTCGTACAGTTCCGTAGGGTCCTGTAGGTTTCCATAAGCGCCCGCAGAGGTCTGAAGGGGCCCGTACTGTTCCGTAAGGATCCATAGGGCTCCGTAGAGCTTCGTAGGTTCCCTAGAGGCCTCTGGAGTACCGCAGGAGCCAGTAGTGTTCTGTAGGGGCCCGTAGGGTTCCTTCCATAGGAGCTGGCAGTGTTCCATAGGGTCCTCTAGGGTTGAGTAAGTGCCCGCAGGAGTCTGTAGGAATCCGTGGGATTCTGTAAGGTTCTGGAGGGTTCTGCAGGGTTCCGTAGGGGCCCGTAGAGTTCCGTAGTGGCTGGTAAAGTTCCCTAGGGCCCTGTACCGTTCCGTAACTGCCTGCAAGGGTCTTTAGGCTTCCGTAGGGGCTGGTAGGGTTCCATAAAGTTCCGCGGGTTCCTGCAGAGTTCTGCAAGTGCCCGCAAGGGCCTGTAGGGGCCCACAGTGTTTCTGCCAGGTTCCGTAGAGTTCCGTAGGGGCCATATTTTTCTGTAGTGGCTGGTAGTATTCTGTAGGGGTCTGTAGGGTTCCGTAGGCGCCTGCAGTGTTCTGTAGGAGCCCATAGGGTTTTAGTGAAGTTCCGTTGTGTTGCTAAGGGTCTTGTAGAGTGCTGTCGGGTCCTGGAGTATTCTGTAGGGTTCCAGAGGGGCTCGTAGGGTTCCATCGAAATCTATAGGGTTCCCTAGGGGCCCATAGAGTCCCGTAGATTTCCGTAGGGACCTGTAGGGTTGTGTAAGTGCCCGCAGAAGTCTGTAGGAGTCTGTGGGATTCTGTAAGGTTCCGGAGGGTTCTGCAGGGTTCCGTAGGGACCCGTAGAGTTCCGTAGTGGCTGGTAAAGTTCCGTAGGGCCCTGTGGGGTTCTGTATGGACCTGTAGGGTTCCGTAGGGGCCTGCAGGGTTCCGTAAGTGCCCGCAGGTGTCTGTAGGGTTCCGTAGGGGTCTGTAGGGTTCCGTAGGCACCTGCAGTGTTCTGTAGGAGCCCATAGGGTTTTAGTGAGGTTCCGTTGTGTTGCTAAGGGTCTTGTAGAGTGCTGTCGGGTCCTGGAGTATTCTGTAGGGTTCCAGAGGGCCTCGTAGGGTTCCGTCGAAATCTGAAGGGTTCCCTAGGGGCCCGTAGAGTCCCGTAGATTGCCGTAGGGACCTGTAGGGTTGTGTAAGTGCCCGCAGGGGTTGGTAGGAGCTTGTAGGGTGCCATATGTTTCCGGAGGGTTGTGTAGGGTTCCGTAGGGGCCTGTGGTGTTCCCTAGGGGCCTGTAGAGTCTCGTACAGTTCCGTAGGGTCCTGTAGGTTTCCATAAGCGCCCGCAGAGGTCTGAAGGGGCCTGTACTGTTCCGTAAGGATCCATAGGGCTCCGTAGAGCTTCGTAGGTTCCCTAGAGGCCTCTGGAGTACCGCAGGAGCCAGTAGTGTTCTGTAGGGGCCCGTAGGGTTCCTTCCATAGGAGCTGGCAGTGTTCCATAGAGTCCTCTAGGGTTGAGTAAGTGCCCGCAGGAGTCTGTAGGAATCCGTGGGATTCTGTAAGGTTCTGGAGGGTTCTGCAGGGTTCCCAATGGCCCGTAGAGTTCCATAGTGGCTGGTAAAGTTCCCTAGGGCCCTGTACCGTTCCGTAACTGCCTGCAAGGGTCTTTAGGCTTCCGTAGGGGCTGGTAGGGTTCCATAAAGTTGCGTGGGTTCCTGCAGAGTTCTGCAAGTGCCCGCAAGGGCCTGTAGGGGCCCACAGTGTTTCTGCCAGGTTCCGTAGAGTTCCGTAGGGGCCATATTTTTCTGTAGTGGCTGGTAGTATTCTGTAGGGGTCTGTAGGGTTCCGTAGGCGCCTGCAGTGTTCTGTAGGAGCCCATAGGGGTTTAGTGAGGTTCCGTTGTGTTGCTAAGGGTCTTGTAGAGTGCTGTTGGGTCCTGGAGTATTCTGTAGGGTTCCAGAGGGGCTCGTAGGGTTCCATCAAAATCTATAGGGTTCCCTAGGGGCCCATAGAGTCCCGTAGATTTCCGTAGGGACCTGTAGGGTTGTGTAAGTGCCCGCAGAAGTCTGTGGGATTCTGTAAGGTTCCGGAGGGTTCTGCAGGGTTCCGTAGGGACCCGTAGAGTTCCGTAGTGGCTGGTAAAGTTCCGTAGGGCCCTGTGGGGTTCTGTATGGACCTGTAGGGTTCCGTAGGGGCCTGCAGGGTTCCGTAAGTGCCCGCAGGTGTCTGTAGGGTTCCGTAGGGGTCTGTAGGGTTCCGTAGGCACCTGCAGTGTTCTGTAGGAGCCCATAGGGTTTTAGTGAGGTTCCGTTGTGTTGCTAAGGGTCTTGTAGAGTGCTGTCGGGTCCTGGAGTATTCTGTAGGGTTCCAGAGGGCCTCGTAGGGTTCCGTCGAAATCTGAAGGGTTCCCTAGGGGCCCGTAGAGTCCCGTAGATTGCCGTAGGGACCTGTAGGGTTGTGTAAGTGCTCGCAGGGGTTGGTAGGAGCTTGTAGGGTTCCATAAGTTTCCAGAGGGTTGTGTAGGGTTCCGTAGGGGCCTGTGGTGTTCCCTAAGGGCCTGTAGAGTCTCGTACGGTTCCGTAGGGGCCTGTGGTGTTCCCTAGGGGCCTGTAGAGTCTCGTACAGTTCCGTAGGGTCCTGTAGCTTTCCATAAGCGCCCGCAGAGGTCTGAAGGGGCCCGTACTGTTCCATAAGGATCCATAGGGCTCCGTAGAGCTTCGTAGGTTCCCTAGAGGCCTCTGGAGTACCGCAGGAGCCAGTAGTGTTCCGTAGGGTCCTCTAGGGTTGAGTAAGTGCCCGCAGGAGTCTGTAGGAATCCATGGGATTCTGTAAGGTTCTGGAGGGTTCTGCAGGGTTCCGTAGGGGCCCGTAGAGTTCTGTAGTGGCTGGTAAAGTTCCGTAGGGCCCTGTGGGGTTCTGTATGGACCTGTAGGGTTCCGTAGGGGCCTGCAGGGTTCCGTAAGTGCCCGCAGGTGTCTGTAGGGTTCCGTAGGGGTCTGTAGTGTTCCGTAGGCACCTGCAGTGTTCTGTAGGAGCCCATAGGGTTTTAGTGAGGTTCCGTTGTGTTGCTAAGGGTCTTGTAGAGTGCTGTCGGGTCCTGGAGTATTCTGTAGGGTTCCAGAGGGCCTCGTAGGGTTCCGTCGAAATCTGAAGGGTTCCCTAGGGGCCCGTAGAGTCCCGTAGATTGCCGTAGGGACCTGTAGGGTTGTGTAAGTGCCCGCAGGGGTTGGTAGGAGCTTGTAGGGTGCCATATGTTTCCGGAGGGTTGTGTAGGGTTCCGTAGGGGCCTGTGGTGTTCCCTAGGGGCCTGTAGGGTCCTGTAGGTTTCCATAAGCGCCCGCAGAGGTCTGAAGGGGCCCGTACTGTTCCGTAAGGATCCATAGGGCTCCGTAGAGCTTCGTAGGTTCCCTAGAGGCCTCTGGAGTACCGCAGGAGCCAGTAGTGTTCCGTAGGGTCCTCTAGGGTTGAGTAAGTGCCCGCAGGAGTCTGTAGGAATCCATGGGATTCTGTAAGGTTCTGGAGGGTTCTGCAGGGTTCCGTAGGGGCCCGTAGAGTTCTGTAGTGGCTGGTAAAGTTCCGTAGGGCCCTGTGGGGTTCTGTATGGACCTGTAGGGTTCCGTAGGGGCCTGCAGGGTTCCGTAAGTGCCCGCAGGTGTCTGAAGGGTTCCGTAGGCACCTGCAGTGTTCTGTAGGAGCCCATAGGGTTTTAGTGAGGTTCCGTTGTGTTGCTAAGGGTCTTGTAGAGTGCTGTCGGGTCCTGGAGTATTCTGTAGGGTTCCAGAGGGCCTCGTAGGGTTCCGTCGAAATCTGAAGGGTTCCCTAGGGGCCCGTAGAGTCCCGTAGATTGCCGTAGGGACCTGTAGGGTTGTGTAAGTGCCCGCAGGGGTTGGTAGGAGCTTGTAGGGTGCCATATGTTTCCGGAGGGTTGTGTAGGGTTCCGTAGGGGCCTGTGGTGTTCCCTAGGGGCCTGTAGAGTCTCGTACAGTTCCGTAGGGTCCTGTAGGTTTCCATAAGCGCCCGCAGAGGTCTGAAGGGGCCCGTACTGTTCCGTAAGGATCCATAGGGCTCCGTAGAGCTTCGTAGGTTCCCTAGAGGCCTCTGGAGTACCGCAGGAGCCAGTAGTGTTCTGTAGGGGCCCGTAGGGTTCCTTCCATAGGAGCTGGCAGTGTTCCATAGGGTCCTCTAGGGTTGAGTAAGTGCCCGCAGGAGTCTGTAGGAATCCGTGGGATTCTGTAAGGTTCTGAAGGGTTCTGCAGGGTTCCGTAGGGGCCCGTAGAGTTCCATAGTGGCTGGTAAAGTTCCGTAGGGCCCTGTGGGGTTCTGTATGGACCTGTAGGGTTCCGTAGGGGCCTGCAGGGTTCCGTAAGTGCCCGCAGGTGTCTGTAGGGTTCCGTAGGCACCTGCAGTGTTCTGTAGGAGCCCATAGGGTTTTAGTGAGGTTCCGTTGTGTTGCTAAGGGTCTTGTAGAGTGCTGTCGGGTCCTGGAGTATTCTGTAGGGTTCCAGAGGGCCTCGTAGGGTTCCGTCGAAATCTGAAGGGTTCCCTAGGGGCCCGTAGAGTCCCGTAGATTGCCGTAGGGACCTGTAGGGTTGTGTAAGTGCTCGCAGGGGTTGGTAGGAGCTTGTAGGGTTCCATAAGTTTCCAGAGGGTTGTGTAGGGTTCCGTAGGGGCCTGTGGTGTTCCCTAGGGGCCTGTAGAGTCTCGTACGGTTCCGTAGGGGCCTGTGGTGTTCCCTAGGGGCCTGTAGAGTCTCGTACAGTTCCGTAGGGTCCTGTAGGTTTCCATAAGCGCCCGCAGAGGTCTGAAGGGGCCCGTACTGTTCCGTAAGGATCCATAGGGCTCCGTAGAGCTTCGTAGGTTCCCTAGAGGCCTCTGGAGTACCGCAGGAGCCAGTAGTGTTCTGTAGGGGCCCGTAGGGTTCCTTCCATAGGAGCTGGCAGTGTTCCATAGGGTCCTCTAGGGTTGAGTAAGTGCCCGCAGGAGTCTGTAGGAATCCGTGGGATTCTGTAAGGTTCTGGAGGGTTCTGCAGGGTTCCGTAGGGGCCCGTAGAGTTCCGTAGTGGCTGGTAAAGTTCCCTAGGGCCCTGTACCGTTCCGTAACTGCCTGCAAGGGTCTTTAGGCTTCCGTAGGGGCTGGTAGGGTTCCATAAAGTTCCGCGGGTTCCTGCAGAGTTCTGCAAGTGCCCGCAAGGGCCTGTAGGGGCCCACAGTGTTTCTGCCAGGTTCCGTAGAGTTCCGTAGGGGCCATATTTTTCTGTAGTGGCTGGTAGTATTCTGTAGGGGTCTGTAGGGTTCCGTAGGCGCCTGCAGTGTTCTGTAGGAGCCCATAGGGTTTTAGTGAAGTTCCGTTGTGTTGCTAAGGGTCTTGTAGAGTGCTGTCGGGTCCTGGAGTATTCTGTAGGGTTCCAGAGGGGCTCGTAGGGTTCCATCGAAATCTATAGGGTTCCCTAGGGGCCCATAGAGTCCCGTAGATTTCCGTAGGGACCTGTAGGGTTGTGTAAGTGCCCGCAGAAGTCTGTAGGAGTCTGTGGGATTCTGTAAGGTTCCGGAGGGTTCTGCAGGGTTCCGTAGGGACCCGTAGAGTTCCGTAGTGGCTGGTAAAGTTCCGTAGGGCCCTGTGGGGTTCTGTATGGACCTGTAGGGTTCCGTAGGGGCCTGCAGGGTTCCGTAAGTGCCCGCAGGTGTCTGTAGGGTTCCGTAGGGGTCTGTAGGGTTCCGTAGGCACCTGCAGTGTTCTGTAGGAGCCCATAGGGTTTTTAGTGAGGTTCCGTTGTGTTGCTAAGGGTCTTGTAGAGTGCTGTCGGGTCCTGGAGTATTCTGTAGGGTTCCAGAGGGCCTCGTAGGGTTCCGTCGAAATCTGAAGGGTTCCCTAGGGGCCCGTAGAGTCCCGTAGATTGCCGTAGGGACCTGTAGGGTTGTGTAAGTGCCCGCAGGGGTTGGTAGGAGCTGTAGGGTGCCATATGTTTCCGGAGGGTTGTGTAGGGTTCCGTAGGGGCCTGTGGTGTTCCCTAGGGGCCTGTAGAGTCTCGTACAGTTCCGTAGGGTCCTGTAGGTTTCCATAAGCGCCCGCAGAGGTCTGAAGGGGCCTGTACTGTTCCGTAAGGATCCATAGGGCTCCGTAGAGCTTCGTAGGTTCCCTAGAGGCCTCTGGAGTACCGCAGGAGCCAGTAGTGTTCTGTAGGGGCCCGTAGGGTTCCTTCCATAGGAGCTGGCAGTGTTCCATAGAGTCCTCTAGGGTTGAGTAAGTGCCCGCAGGAGTCTGTAGGAATCCGTGGGATTCTGTAAGGTTCTGGAGGGTTCTGCAGGGTTCCCAATGGCCCGTAGAGTTCCATAGTGGCTGGTAAAGTTCCCTAGGGCCCTGTACCGTTCCGTAACTGCCTGCAAGGGTCTTTAGGCTTCCGTAGGGGCTGGTAGGGTTCCATAAAGTTCCGCGGGTTCCTGCAGAGTTCTGCAAGTGCCCGCAAGGGCCTGTAGGGGCCCACAGTGTTTCTGCCAGGTTCCGTAGAGTTCCGTAGGGGCCATATTTTTCTGTAGTGGCTGGTAGTATTCTGTAGGGGTCTGTAGGGTTCCGTAGGCGCCTGCAGTGTTCTGTAGGAGCCCATAGGGTTTTAGTGAGGTTCCGTTGTGTTGCTAAGGGTCTTGTAGAGTGCTGTTGGGTCCTGGAGTATTCTGTAGG
>NW_027415662.1:0-16743 GCF_964106895.1 Numenius arquata
GGCGCAGCGTGGGCGTGGCCTGCGGGGGGTATATAAAGGGGCGCGCAGGCGGGCGGGGCCTCTGAGGCCGCCGAGGATGTCAGCGAGTCAGGAGAGCCGGTACCGGCGGGGGGGGGGGGGAATAACGGGGGTGGGGGGGGGGTTTAATGACACCGAGGGGGGGTCGGGGACACCGGGAGGAGGCACCGGAGATGGGGGGGGGCGCCGGGGGGGGGGGGCCGGGGTCGGGGAGGGGGGGGGCGGCGGGGGTTCCCCCGCCGCCCCCCCCCTCCCCGACCCCGGCGCCCCCCCCGGTGTTGCCCCCCCACCTCCCGGTACCGATTCCCCCCCCCCCCGCTTCCCTCCGGTAGCTCCCATTGTCTTTTTTTGAAAGGGGGGGGGCACTTCCGGTTTGACCACGTGGAGCGCGGGGGGGCACTTCCGGGTTGGAGGCGGAAGTGGGGGGTGAAAGGTCACGGGAGGAGGAGGGGGCGGGATTTGTTGTTTGTTTGGGGGTTTTGATTGTTTTTCCGGCAGCCCCCGCGAGAGCGGCCCCGAGGGGATGGAACCGGATGGAATCATCGAGGTGAGGGGCTGGGAGGGGGTTAGGGCCTTACTGGGAGGGACTGGAGGGGGTAGAGACAGACTGGGAGGCACTGGGATGGGCTGGGAGCGGATAGAGATGGACTGGGAGGGACTGGGAAGGGTTAAAGCCTTACTGGGATGGACTGGGAGGGGGTTAGGGCCTTACTGGGAGGGACTGGGATGGACTGGGAGGGTTAAAGCCTTACTGGGATGGACTGGGAGGGACTGGGAGGGGTTAAAGCCTTACTGGGATGGACTGGGAGGGGGTAGAGATGGACTGGGATGGACTGGGAGGGGTTAAAGCCTTACTGGGAGGGACTGGGAGGGGTTAAAGCCTTACTGGAGGGACTGGGAGGGGGTAGAGACGGACTGGGAGGCACTGGGATGGGCTGGGAGCGGATAGAGATGGACTGGGAGGGACTGGGAAGGGTTAAAGCCTTACTGGGATGGACTGGGAGGGGGTTAGGGCCTTACTGGGAGGGACTGGGATGGACTGGGAGGGGTTAAAGCCTTACTGGGATGGACTGGGAGGGGTTAGGGCCTTACTGGGAGGGACTGGGAGGGGATGGAGACAGACTGGGATGGACTGGGAAGGGTTAGGGCCTTACTGGGAGGGGATAGAGACGGACTGGGATGGACTGGGAGGGGTTAAAGCCTTACTGGGAGGGACTGGGAGGGGTTTAAGGCCTTACTGGGAGGGACTGGGAGGGATTAGAGACGGACTGGGATGGACGGGCGGGACTGGGAGGGGTTAAAGCCTTACTGGGATGGACTGGGAGGGGGTTAGGGCCTTACTGGGAGGGACTGGGAGGGATTAGAGACGGACTGGGATGGACTGGGAAGGGTTAAAGCCTTACTGGGATGGACTGGGAGGGATTAGAGACGGACTGGGATGGACTGGGAGGGACTGGGAAGCGTTAAAGCCTTACTGGGATGGACTGGGAGGGGGTTAGGGCCTTACTGGGAGGGACTGGGAGGGGTTTAAGGCCTTACTGGAAGGGACCGGGAGGGGGTAGAGACAGACTGGGATGGGCTGGGAGGGGATAGAGACGGACTGGGAGGGACTGGGATGGGCTGGAAGGGGATAGAGATGGACTGGGAGGGACTGGGAGGGGTTTAAGGCCTTACTGGGAGGGACTGGGAGGGGTTAGAGACGGACTGGGATAGACTGGGAGGAGATAGAGACAGACTGGGATGGACTAGGAAGGGTTAGGGCCTTACTGGGAGGCACTGGGAGGGGTTAGAGGCGGACGGGGATGGACTGGGAAGGGTTAGGGCCTTACTGGGAGGGACTGGGAGGGGATGGAGACAGACTGGGATGGACTGGGAAGGGCTAGGGCCTTACTGGGAGGGGTTAGAGACGGACTGGGAGGCACTGGGAGGGGATAGAGACGGACTGGGATGGACTGGGAGGGGTTTAAGGCCTTACTGGGAGGGACTGGGAGGGGGTTAGGGCCTTACTGGCATGGACTGGGAGGGGTTAGAGATGGACTGGGAGAGACTGGGAGGGGGTTAGGGCCTTATTGGGAGGGATTGGGAGGGGTTAGGGACGGACTGGGATGGACTGGGAGGGGTTAGAGACGGACTGGGATGGACTGGGAGGGGGTTAGGGCCTTACTGGGAGGGACTGGGAGGGGTTTAAGGCCTTACTGGAAGGGACCGGGAGGGGTTAGAGCCTTACTGGGATGGACTGGGAAGGGTTAGAGAGGGACTGGGAGGGGTTTAAGGCCTTACTGGGAGGGACTGGGAGGGGTTAGAGATGGACTGGGAGGGACTGGGAGGGGTTAAAGCCTTACTGGGATGGACTGGGAGGGGATAGAGACAGTCTAGGATGGACTGGGAGGGGTTAGAGCCTTACTGGGATGGACTGGGAGGGGGTAGAGACAGACTGGGAGGCACTGGGATGGGCTGGGAGGGGATAGAGATGGACTGGGAGGGACTGGGAGGGGTTTAAGGCCTTACTGGGAGGGACAGGGAGGGGTTAGAGATGGACTGGGATGGACTGGGAGGAGATAGAGACAGACTGGGAAGGACTGGGAGGGGTTAGAGTCAGACTGGGAGGGACTGGGCTAGACTGGGAGGGGATAGAGATGGAGTGGGAGGGGTTAAGGTCTTACTGGGAGAACTGGGAGGGGTTAGAGACGGACTGGGAGGGGGTAGAGACAGACTGGGAGGGACTGGGAAGGGTTAAAGCCTTACTGGGATGGACTGGGAGGGGGTTAGGGCCTTACTGGGAGGGACTGGGATGGACTGGGAGGGGTTAAAGCCTTACTGGGATGGACTGGGAGGGACTGGGAGGGGTTAGGGCCTTACTGGGAGGGACTGGGAGGGGATGGAGACAGACTGGGA
Source organism: Numenius arquata (assembly GCF_964106895.1). Classification (NCBI taxonomy): domain Eukaryota; kingdom Metazoa; phylum Chordata; class Aves; order Charadriiformes; family Scolopacidae; genus Numenius; species Numenius arquata. Next base: position 2,914 of record NW_027415662.1, read on the forward strand.
TGGACTGGGAAGGGTTAGGGCCTTACTGGGAGGGGATAGAGACGGACTGGGATGGACTGGGAGGGGTTAAAGCCTTACTGGGAGGGACTGGGAGGGGTTTAAGGCCTTACTGGGAGGGACTGGGAGGGATTAGAGACGGACTGGGATGGACGGGCGGGACTGGGAGGGGTTAAAGCCTTACTGGGATGGACTGGGAGGGGGTTAGGGCCTTACTGGGAGGGACTGGGAGGGATTAGAGACGGACTGGGATGGACTGGGAAGGGTTAAAGCCTTACTGGGATGGACTGGGAGGGGGTAGAGACGGACTGGGATGGACTGGGAGGGACTGGGAAGCGTTAAAGCCTTACTGGGATGGACTGGGAGGGGGTTAGGGCCTTACTGGGAGGGACTGGGAGGGGTTTAAGGCCTTACTGGAAGGGACCGGGAGGGGGTAGAGACAGACTGGGATGGGCTGGGAGGGGATAGAGACGGACTGGGAGGGACTGGGATGGGCTGGAAGGGGATAGAGATGGACTGGGAGGGACTGGGAGGGGTTTAAGGCCTTACTGGGAGGGACTGGGAGGGGTTAGAGACGGACTGGGATAGACTGGGAGGAGATAGAGACAGACTGGGATGGACTAGGAAGGGTTAGGGCCTTACTGGGAGGCACTGGGAGGGGTTAGAGGCGGACGGGGATGGACTGGGAAGGGTTAGGGCCTTACTGGGAGGGACTGGGAGGGGATGGAGACAGACTGGGATGGACTGGGAAGGGCTAGGGCCTTACTGGGAGGGGTTAGAGACGGACTGGGAGGCACTGGGAGGGGATAGAGACGGACTGGGATGGACTGGGAGGGGTTTAAGGCCTTACTGGGAGGGACTGGGAGGGGGTTAGGGCCTTACTGGCATGGACTGGGAGGGGTTAGAGATGGACTGGGAGAGACTGGGAGGGGGTTAGGGCCTTATTGGGAGGGATTGGGAGGGGTTAGGGACGGACTGGGATGGACTGGGAGGGGTTAGAGACGGACTGGGATGGACTGGGAGGGGGTTAGGGCCTTACTGGGAGGGACTGGGAGGGGTTTAAGGCCTTACTGGAAGGGACCGGGAGGGGTTAGAGCCTTACTGGGATGGACTGGGAAGGGTTAGAGAGGGACTGGGAGGGGTTTAAGGCCTTACTGGGAGGGACTGGGAGGGGTTAGAGATGGACTGGGAGGGACTGGGAGGGGTTAAAGCCTTACTGGGATGGACTGGGAGGGGATAGAGACAGTCTAGGATGGACTGGGAGGGGTTAGAGCCTTACTGGGATGGACTGGGAGGGGGTAGAGACAGACTGGGAGGCACTGGGAGGGGGTTAGGGCCTTACTGGGAGGGACTGGGAGGGGTTTAAGGCCTTACTGGAAGGGACCGGGAGGGGTTAGAGCCTTACTGGGATGGACTGGGAAGGGTTAGAGAGGGACTGGGAGGGGTTTAAGGCCTTACTGGGAGGGACTGGGAGGGGTTAGAGATGGACTGGGAGGGACTGGGAGGGGTTAAAGCCTTACTGGGATGGACTGGGAGGGGATAGAGACAGTCTAGGATGGACTGGGAGGGGTTAGAGATGGACTGGGAGGGACTGGGAGGGGTTAAAGCCTTACTGGGATGGACTGGGAGGGGATAGAGACAGTCTAGGATGGACTGGGAGGGGTTAGAGCCTTACTGGGATGGACTGGGAGGGGGTAGAGACAGACTGGGAGGCACTGGGATGGGCTGGGAGGGGATAGAGATGGACTGGGAGGGACTGGGAGGGGTTTAAGGCCTTACTGGGAGGGACAGGGAGGGGTTAGAGATGGACTGGGATGGACTGGGAGGAGATAGAGACAGACTGGGAAGGACTGGGAGGGGTTAGAGTCAGACTGGGAGGGACTGGGCTAGACTGGGAGGGGATAGAGATGGAGTGGGAGGGGTTAAGGTCTTACTGGGAGAACTGGGAGGGGTTAGAGACGGACTGGGAGGGGGTAGAGACAGACTGGGAGGGACTGGGAAGGGTTAAAGCCTTACTGGGATGGACTGGGATGGACTGGGAGGGGGTTAGGGCCTTACTGGGAGGGACTGGGAGGGGACAGAGACGGCCTGGGAGGCACTGGGATGGGCTGGGAGGGGTTTAAGGCCTTACTGGGAAGGACTGGGAGGGGTTTAAGGCCTTACTGGGAGGGACTGGGAGGGGGTTAGGGCCTTACTGGGAGGGACTGGAGGGGGTTAAAGCCTTACTGGGATGGACTGGGAGGGGGTAGAGACAGACTGGGATGGACTGGGAAGGGTTAGGGCCTTACTGGGAGGGACTGGAAGGGGTTAGAGTCAGACTGGGAGGGACTGGGCTAGACTGGGAGGGGTTAGAGATGGACTGGGAGGTACTGGGAGAGGTTAAAGACTTTACTGGGAGGGACTGGGAAGGTTAAGTCCTTACTGGGAGGGACTGGGAGGGGTTGGAGCCTTACTGGGAGGGACTGGGCTGGACTGGGAGGGATTAGAGACGGACTGGGAGGGGCGGGGCCTCACTGGGGCCTTACTGGGAGAACTGGGAGGGATTAAAGCCAGACTGGGATGGATTGGGAAGGGGTTGGAGCCTTACCGGGATGGACTGGGAGAGACTGGGAGGGGGTTAAGGCCTTACTGGGCTGGACTGGGAGGGGATAGAGATGGATTGGGAGGAACTGGGAGGGATTAAGTCCTTACTGGGAGGGACTGGGAGGGGTTGGAGCCAGACTGGGAGGGACTGGGAGGGGTTAAAGCCTTACTGGGAGGGACTGGGAGGGGGTTGGGGCCTTACTGGGATGGACTGGGAGGGACTGGGAGGGGGTTAAGGCTTTACTGGGAGGGACTGGGAGGGGTTAGAGTCAGACTGGGATGGAGTGGGAGGGGTTAGAGATGGGGTGGGAGGGGCTACTGGTTTTAAACTGGTTTTAACTCATTTTAAACTGGTTTTTAACTAATTTCAACTGGTTTTTAACTAATTTCAACTGGTTTTAAACTGGTTTTAAACGGTTTTAAACTGCTTTTAATTGGTTTTAACCATTTTTAGACTGGTTTTAACTGGTTTTAAACTGGTTTTAACTCATATTAACCTGGTTTTAACCGGTTTTAACTGGTTTTTAACTTGGTTTTAACTGGTTTTAACTGGTTTAACCTGGTTTTAAACTGTTTTTTAAACTGTTTTTTAACTGGTTTTTAACCTGGTTTTAACTGGTTTTAAACAGTTTTAACCTGGTTTTGAGCTGGTTTTAAACTGGTTTTAACCTGGTTTTAACTGGTTTAACCTGGTTTTAACGGGTTTTAACTGGTTTGAACTGGTTTTTGACCTGGTTTTGAACCTGGTTTTGAACTGGTTTTAACTGGTTTTAACCAGTTTTAGCCTGGTTTTAACTGGTTTTAAACTGGTTTTAACTGGTTTGAACTGGTTTTTAACCTGGTTTAAACTGGTTTTTAGCGGTTTTAACCTGGTTTAAACTGTTTTGAACTGGTTTTAACTGGTTTTAAACAGTTTTAACTGGTTTTAAACAGTTTTAACCTGGTTTTGAGCTGGTTTTAAACTGGTTTTAACCTGGTTTTAGCTGGTTTAACCTGGTTTTAACGGGTTTTAACCTGGTTTTAACTGGTTTGAACTGGTTTTTGACCTGGTTTTAAACCTGGTTTTGAACTGGTTTTAACTGGTTTTAACCAGTTTTAGCCTGGTTTTAACCGGTTTTAAACTGGTTTGAACTGGTTTTTAACCTGGTTTGAACTGGTTTGAACTGGTTTTGAACTGTTTTTAACTGGTTTTTAACAGTTTTAACTGGTTTTAAAGAGTTTTAACCTGGTTTTGAGCTGGTTTTAAACTGGTTTTAACTGGTTTTTGACCTGGTTTTAACCAGTTTTAGCCTGGTTTTAACCTGGTTTGAACTGGTTTTTAGTGGTTTTGAACTGGTTTTGAACTGGTTTAAACTGGTTTTGAAGTGGTTTTAACTGGTTTTAAACAGTTTTAACTGGTTTTAAACAGTTTTGAGCTGGTTTTAACCTGGTTTTAACTGGTTTAACCTGGTTTTAACTGGTTTAACCTGGTTTTAAGCTGGTTTTTAGCGGTTTTAAGCTGGTTTTAAACTGGTTTTAACCTGGTTTGAACTGGTTTTAACCTGGTTTTAACTGGTTTTTGACCTGGTTTTATACCTGGTTTTGAACTGGTTTTAACCAGTTTTATCCTGCTTTTGAACTGGTTTTAAACTGGTTTTAAACTGGTTTTAAACTGGTTTGAACTGGTTTTTAACCTGGTTTAAACTGGTTTTTAGCGTTTTTAACCTGGTTTAAACTGTTTTGAACTGGTTTTAACTGGTTTTAAACAGTTTTAACTGGTTTTAAACAGTTTTAACCTGGTTTTGAGCTGGTTTTAAACCTGGTTTTGAACTGGTTTTAACCAGTTTTAGCCTGGTTTTAACCAGTTTGAACTGGTTTGAACTGGTTTTTAACCTGGTTTTAACTGGTTTTGAACTGGTTTTAACTGGTTTTAAACAGTTTTAACCTGGTTTTGAGCTGGTTTTAACCTGGTTTTAACTGGTTTTAACCTGGTTTTAACTGGTTTGAACTGGTTTTTGACCTGGTTTTAAACCTGGTTTTGAACTGGTTTTAACTGGTTTTAACCAGTTTTAGCCTGGTTTTAACCGGTTTTAAACTGGTTTGAACTGGTTTTTAACCTGGTTTAAACTGGTTTGAACTGGTTTTGACCTGGTTTTTAGCGGTTTTAACCTGGTTTTGAACTGGTTTTTAACAGTTTTAACTGGTTTTAACTGGTTTTAAACTGGTTTGAACTGGTTTGAACTAGTTTTTAACCTGGTTTAACCTGGTTTGAACTGGTTTTTAGCAGTTTTAACCTGGTTTAAACTGTTTTGAACTGGTTTTAACTGGTTTTAAACAGTTTTGAGCTGGTTTTAACCTGGTTTTAACTGGTTTAACCTGGTTTTAACTGGTTTAACCTGGTTTTAAGCTGGTTTTTAGCGGTTTTAAGCTGGTTTTAAACTGGTTTTAACCTGGTTTGAACTGGTTTGACCTGGTTTTTGACCTGGTTTTGAACTGGTTTTGAACTGGTTTTAACTGGTTTTAACCAGTTTTATCCTGCTTTTGAACTGGTTTTAAACTGGTTTTAAACTGGTTTTAAACTGGTTTGAACTGGTTTTTAACCTGGTTTAAACTGGTTTTTAGCGTTTTTAACCTGGTTTAAACTGTTTTGAACTGGTTTTAACTGGTTTTAAACAGTTTTAACTGGTTTTAAACAGTTTTGAGCTGGTTTTAACCTGGTTTTAACTGGTTTAACCTGGTTTTAAGCTGGTTTTTAGCAGTTTTAAGCTGGTTTTAACTGGTTTTAGACCTGGTTTTAGACCTGGTTTTAGACCTGGTTTTGAACTGGTCTTGAACTGGTTCTGAACTGGTTTTAACTGGTGTGTGCGGGGCAGAGCAACTGGCACGAGGTGGTGGAGAGCTTCGACGAGATGCAGCTGGGGGAGGCGCTGCTGCGGGGGATCTACGCCTACGGCTTCGAGAAACCCTCCGCCATCCAGCAGAGAGCCATCCTGCCCTGCATCAAGGGTACTGCCCCATAGCGACCCACAGCCTGCCCCATAGCTGCCCCATAGCGACCCATAGCGACCCATAGCGACCCACAGCCCCCCCTGTCCCCACGGGGGATCTACACCTATGGGTCTGAGAAAGACTCTGCGATACAGCAGGGAGCCATCCTGCCCTGCATCAAGGGTACTGCCCCATAGCTGCCCCATAGCGACCCATAGCTGCCCCATAGCGACCCATAGCTGCCCCATAGCGACCCACAGCCTGCCCCATAGCGACCCATAGCGACCCACAGCCCCCCTGTCCCCACAGGGGATCTACACCTATGGGTCTGAGAAAGTCTCTGCGATACAGCAGGGACCCATCCTGCCCTGCATCAAGGGTACTGCCCCATAGCTGCCCCATAGCGACCCACAGCCTGCCCCATAGCTGCCCCATAGCGACCCATAGCGACCCATAGCGACCCACAGCCTCCCCTGTCCCCACGGGGGATCTACACCTATGGGTCTGAGAAACGCTCTGCCATCCAGCAGGGAGCCATCCTGCCCTGCATCAAGGGTACTGCCCCATAGCTGCCCCATAGCGACCCATAGCTGCCCCATAGCGACCCACAGCCCCCCTGTCCCCACGGGGGATCTACACCTATGGGTCTGAGAAACCCTCTGCCATCCAGCAGGGAGCCATCCTGCCCTGCATCAAGGGTACTGCCCCATAGCGACCCACAGCCTGCCCCATAGCTGCCCCATAGCGACCCATAGCTGCCCCATAGCGACCCACAGCCTGCCCCATAGCGACCCACAGCCCCCCCTGTCCCCACGGGGGATCTACGCCTACGGCTTCGAGAAACCCTCTGCCATCCAGCAGGGAGCCATCCTGCCCTGCATCAAGGGTACTGCCCCATAGCGACCCATAGCCTGCCCCATAGCGACCCATAGCCTGCCCCATAGCGACCCATAGCAACCCACAGCCCCCCCTGTCCCCATGGGGGATCTACACCTATGGGTCTGAGAAAGTCTCTGCGATACAGCAGGGAGCCATCCTGCCCTGCATCAAGGGTACTGCCCCATAGCTGCCCCATAGCGACCCACAGCCTGCCCCATAGCTGCCCCATAGCGACCCATAGCGACCCACAGCCCCCCTGTCCCCACGGGGGATATACACCTATGGGTCTGAGAAACCCTCTGCCATCCAGCAGAGAGCCATCCTGCCCTGCATCAAGGGTACTGCCCCATAGCGACCCACAGCCTGCCCCATAGCTGCCCCATAGCGACCCATAGCGACCCATAGCGACCCACAGCCCCCCCTGTCCCCACGGGGGATCTACACCTATGGGTCTGAGAAAGACTCTGCGATACAGCAGGGAGCCATCCTGCCCTGCATCAAGGGTACTGCCCCATAGCTGCCCCATAGCGACCCATAGCTGCCCCATAGCGACCCACAGCCTGCCCCATAGCGACCCATAGCGACCCACAGCCCCCCTGTCCCCACAGGGGATCTACACCTATGGGTCTGAGAAAGTCTCTGCGATACAGCAGGGACCCATCCTGCCCTGCATCAAGGGTACTGCCCCATAGCTGCCCCATAGCGACCCACAGCCTGCCCCATAGCTGCCCCATAGCGACCCATAGCGACCCACAGCCCCCCCTGTCCCCACGGGGAATCTACGCCTATGGGTCTGAGAAACCCTCTGCCATCCAGCAGGGAGCCATCCTGCCCTGCATCAAGGGTACTGCCCCACAGCTGCCCCATAGCGACCCATAGCTGCCCCATAGCGACCCATAGCGACCCACAGCCTGCCCCATATCTGCCCCATAGCGACCCATGACCCCCCTGTCCCATGTGGGGGAGGGACACATTTCCCCCCATCTCCCCCCCTCCCCCTGCCCCACACCTCTCCCTGCCCCACATCTCCCCACACATCACCCCCATCCCCTGCCCCACATCTCCCCCCCTCTCCCCACACCTCCCCCTGCCCCACATCTCCCCACATCCCCCCACATCTCCCCCCCTGCCCCAGACCCCCCCTGCCCCACATCTCCCCACATCCCCCCACGTCTCCCCCCCTCCCCACACCTCCCTCTGCCCCACATCTCCCCACATTTCCTCCCTCCCCCCCTGCCCCACATCTCTGCCCCCTGCCCCACACCTCCCCCTGCCCCACATCTCCCCACATCTCTCTCCCTCTCCCCACATCTCTTCCCCTCTCCCCACACCTCCCCCTGCCCCACACCCCCCCGCCCCACATCTCCCCACACCTCCCGCTTTCCCCCTGCCCCACACCTCCCCCTGCCCCACATCTCCCCACATCTCCTCCCTCCCCCCCTCTCCCCACATCTCTCCCCCCCTGCCCCACATCTCCCCACACCTCCCCCTTTCCCCCTGCCCCACACCTCCCCCTGCCCCACATCTCCCCACATCTCCCCACACCTCCCTCTGCCCCACATCTCCCCACATCTCCTCCCTCCCCCCCTGCCCCACATCTCTGCCCCCTGCCCCACACCCCCCCGCCCCACATCTCCCCACACCTCGCCCTTTCCCCCTGCCCCACACCTCCCCCTGCCCCACATCTCCCCACATCTCTCTCCCTCTCCCCACACCTCCCCCTGCCCCACACCCCCCCACATCTCCCCACACCTCCCCCTGCCCCACATCTCCTCACATCTCCTCCCTCCCCCCCCTCCCCACATCTCTCCCCCCCTGCCCCACATCTCCCCACACCTCCCCCTTTCCCCCTGCCCCACACCTCCCCCTGCCCCACATCCCCCCACATCTCCCCACACCTCCCCCTGCCCCACATCTCCCCACATCTCCCCCCCTGCCCCACATCTCCCCCCTCTCCCCACATCTCTCCCCCCTCTCCCCACATCTCTCCCCCCCTGCCCCACACCTCCCCCTGCCCCACACCCCCCCTGCCCCACATCTCCCCACATCTCCCCCCATCTCCCCACACCTCCCCCTGCCCCACATCTCCCCACACCTCCCCCTTTCCCCCTGCCCCACATCTCCCCCTGCCCCACATCTCCCCACATCTCCCCCCCCCTGCCCCACACCCCCCCTGCCCCACATCTCCCCACATCTCCCCACACCTCCCCCTGCCCCACATCTCCCCACATCCCCCCCCCTCTCCCCTCTCCCCAGGCTATGACGTCATCGCGCAGGCGCAGTCGGGGACGGGGAAAACGGCCACTTTCGCCATCTCCATCCTGCAGCAGCTGGAGCTGGGGCTGCGCGGGACACAGGCCCTGGTGCTGGCGCCCACCCGCGAGCTCGCCCAGCAGGTACCAGTACAAACCAGTACAAACCAGTATAAACCAGTATAGACCAGTATAGACCCATACGGACCCCTATGAACCAGTACGGGCCCCTGTGAACCGGTACGGACCAGTACAGAGCAGCACAGATGAGCACGGACCAGTACAGAGCAGACCAGTATAATCCAGTATGGACCAGTAGAAACCAATACAGACCAGTATAGACCAGTACAAACCAATACAGACCAGTATAAACCAGTACAGACCCCTATGAACCAGTACAGACCAGTATGGACCCCTGTGAACCAGTACGGACCAGTACAGAGCAGCACAGATGAGCACGGACCAGTGCAGAGCAGACCGGTATAACCCAGTACGGACCAGTATGGACCAGTACAAACCAGTATAGACCAGTATAGACCGGTATAGACCCCTATGAACCAGTTCGGACCCCTGTGAACCAGTACGGACCAGTACAGAGCAGGACAGATGAGCACGGACCAGTACAAAGCAGACCAGTATAACCCAGTATGGACCAGTAGAAACCAATACAGACCAGTATAGACCAGTACAAACCAATACAGACCAGTATAAACCGGTACAGACCCCTATGAACCAGTACAGACCAGTACGGACCCCTGTGAACCAGTACGGACCAGTACAGAGCAGCACAGATGAGCACAGACCAGCACAGAGCAGACCGGTATAACCCAGTACGGACCAGTATGGACCAGTACAAACCAGTATAGACCGGTATAGACCGGTATGGACCCCTATGAACCAGTTCAGACCCCTGTGAACCAGTACGGACCAGTACAGAGCAGCACAGATGAGCACGGACCAGTACAGAGCAGACCAGTATAACCCAGTATGGACCAGTAGAAACCAATACAGACCAGTATAGACCAGTACGGACCCCTATGAACCAGTACGGACCAGTACGGACCCCTGTGAACCAGTATGGACCAGTACAGAGCAGGACAGATGAGCACGGACCAGTACAGAGCAGACCGGTATAACCCAGTATAACCCAGTATGGACCAGTAGAAACCAATACAGACCAGTATAGACCAGTATAGACCAGTACAAACCAGTATAAACCAGTACAGACCCCTATGAACCAGTACAGACCAGTACGGACCCCTGTGAACCAGTACGGACCAGTACAGAGCAGCACAGATGAGCACGGACCAGTACAGAGCAGACCAGTATAACCCAGTATGGACCAGTAGAAACCAATACAGACCAGTATAGACCAGTACAAACCAATACAGACCAGTATAGACCAGTATAGACCAGTACGGACCCCTGTGAACCAGTACGGACCAGTACAGAGCCCTGTGAACCAGTACGGACCAGTACAGAGCAGCACAGATGAGCACGGACCTGTAAAGTCAGTACAGAGCAGACCAGTATAACCCAGTACAGACCAGTACAGCCCAGTACCCCCCAGTACAGACCAGTATAGCCCAGTACAGACCAGTATAATGCAGTACAGCCCAGTATACCCCAGTACAGTCCAGTACAGACCGGTATAACCTGGTATAGCCCAGTATAACCCAGTACAGACCAGTACCCCCCAGTACAAACCGGTATAGCCCAGTACCCCCCAGTACAGACCAGTACCCTCCAGTACAGACCAGTGTAGGCCAGTACCCCCCAGTACAGACCAGTATAACGCAGTACAGACCAGTATACCCCAGTATAGCCCAGTACAGACCGGTATAACCCAGTACCCCCCAGTACAGACCAGTATAATGCAGTACAGACCAGTATAACCCAGTACCCCCCCGGTGTAGCCCAGTACCCCCCAGTACAGACCAGTGTAGGCCAGTACCCCCCCAGTGTAGCCCAGTATAGCCCAGTACAGACCAGTATAACCCAGTACCCCCCGGTGTAGCCTAAGGTAGGCCAGTACCCCCCAGTATAACCCAGTACAGACCAGTATAACCCAGTACCCCCCGGTGTAGCCCAGTACCCCCCAGTACAGACCAGTATAACCCAGTACCCCCCAGTATAGCCCAGTACAGACCAGTATAACCCAGTACCCCCCGGTGTAGCCTAGGGTAGGCCAGTACCCCCCAGTATAACCCAGTACAGACCAGTATAACCCAGTACCCCCCGGTGTAGCCCAGTACCCCCCAGTACAGACCAGTATAGCCCAGTACAGACCAGTACCCCCCCCCCCCCCGCCACCTGGGCAGGGCTGCCCCCCCCCGTGGGGCCGTTCCCCAATCCGGCGGGGGCAGAGCCAGGGCTCCCAGTTCATCCCAGTCCGGCCCCAGTGACCGGCGCTGGTTCATGCCTGGGGCACAGGGACAGCCCTGGGGGTGACGTCACTGATGACGTCACCAATGATGTCACCGATGACGTCACAGACCCAGAGGGTGGGGGTTTGGGGGGGGGGGGTTCCCTGGAGTTTGGGGGGGGGGGGGAGATTGTGGCCCCCCCCGGCAATGTATGGGGGGGGATGCCTCAGTGACGTCATTGATGATGTCATTAATGATGTCATTGATGACATCACTGTGATGTCAGATGGGGGGGTGCTGGGGCTGGGGGGGGTCCCTGGGGCTCTGTGTTGGGGGGGTGTTTGTGTGTGTGTGTCCCCCCCCCATGGCCCTGGATTGGGTTGGGGGGGGGGGTCTGGGTGATGTCAGCGATGATGTCATTGATGATGTCATTGATGACATCACTATGATGTCAGATGCGGGGGGGGGTGCTGGGGCTGGGGGGGGTTCCCTGGGGGAGGGAGTTGGGGGGGGGGGTGGGTGTTTGTGTGTGTGTGTCCCCCCCCCATGGCCCTGGATTGGGTTGGGGGGGGGTCTGGGTGATGTCACTATGATGTCACTGATGATGTCACTGATGATGTCACTGATGATGTCACTATGACATCAGATCCGAGGGCTGGGGCTGGGGTGGGGGGGGTTGGTTCCCTGGGGCTCTGTGTTGGGGGGGTGTTTGTGTGTCCCCCCCCCATGGCCCTGGATTGGGTTGGGGGGGGTGTGTCTGGGTGATGTCAGCGATGATGTCATCGATGACATCATCAATGACGTCACCAGATGCAGAAGGTGGTGCTGGCGCCGGGGGGGTTCCCTGGGGGAGGGAGTTGGGGGGGGGGTGTATGTGTTTGTGTGTGTGTGTCCCCCCCATGGCTCTGGATTGGGTTGGGGGGGTCTGGGTGATGTCACTATGATGTCATCGATGACGTCATCGATGATGTCACCAGATGCAGAAGGTGGTGCTGGCGCTGGGGGATTACCTGGGGGGGGGGGGGGGTGGGTGTTTGTGTCCCTCTCCCTCCCCCCCCCCATGGCCCTGGATTGGGTTGGGGTGGGTGATGTCACTATGACGTCATTGATGATGTCATCGATGACGTCACCAGATGCAGAAGGTGGTGCTGGCGCCGGGGGGGTTCCTGGGGGGGGGTGTGTGTGTGTTTGTGTGTGTGTCCCCTCCCCGTGGCTCTGGGTTGGGTTGGGGGGTGGGTGTGCTGGGTGGGTGGGTGATGTCGCTATGACGTCATCGATGACATCATCAATGACGCCACCAGATGCAGAAGGTGGTGCTGGCACCGGGGGATTACCTGGGGGGGGGGGGTGGGTGGGTGTTTGTGTCCCTCTCCCTCCCCCCTCCATGGCCCTGGATTGGGTTGTGGGGGGGTGTGTGTGGGTGATGTCACCGATGATGTCACCGATGATGTCATCGATGATGTCACCAGATCCAGAAGGTGGTGCTGGCGCCGGGGGGGGTTCCCTGGGGGGGGTGTGTGTTTGTGTGTGTGTCCCTTCCCCGTGGCCCTGGATTGGGTTGTGGGGGGGTGGGGGTGGGTGATGTCACTATGATGTCATTGATGACATCATTGATGATGTCACCGCTGACGTCACCAGATCCAGAAGGTGGTGCTGGCGCTGGGGGATTACCTGGGGGCCTCGTGTCACGCCTGCATCGGGGGCACCAACGTGCGAGCCGAGGTGCAGAAGCTGCAGAGCGAAGCCCCCCACGTCATCGTGGGCACCCCCGGGCGCGTCTTCGACATGATCAACCGGCGGCACCTCTGTGAGAGCCCCAAAACCCCCCACATTCACCCCAAAATCACCCGCCCCCCCACAAACCCTCCCGACCCCCCCCGGGCCCCAAATCCCCCCCAAACTGCCCCAAATCCCCCCCCAAACTGCCCCAAATCCCCCCCAAATTGGGGACCCCCGGGCACATCTTCCCCGTGATCAATCACCCCCACCTCTGTGAGAGACCCAAAATCCCCAAATTCACCCCAAAATCACCCGCCCCCCCCCAAACCCCCCGACCCCCCCCCCGTACCCCAAACCCCCCAAATCCCCCCCAAACTGCCCCAAATCCCCCCCAAATTGGGGATCCCAGGCACATAGTCCCCATGATCAATCACCCCCACCCCTGGGAGAGCCCCAAAACCCCCCACATTCACCCCAAAATCACCCCCCCCCCCCCCAAACCTCCCCCGACCCCAAATCCCCCCCCAAACTGCCCCAAATCCTCCCCAAACTGCCCCAAATCCCCCCCAAATTGGGGACCCCCAGGCACGTCTTCCCTGTGATCAATCACCCCACCCCTGGGAGAGACCCAAAACCCCCACATTCACCCCAAAATCACCCGCCCCCCCCACAAACCCTCCCGACCCCCCCCCCCCGTACCCCAAACCCCCCCCAAACTGCCCCAAATCCCCCCCAAATTGGGCCCCCCCGGGCGCGTCTTCCCGTGATCAATCACCCCCACCTCTGTGAGAGACCCAAAATCCCCCAAATTCACCCCAAAATCACCCGCCCCCCCCACAAACCCTCCCGACCCCCCCCCCGGGCCCCAAATCCCCCCAAACTGCCCCAACCCCCCCCGTATTGGGCCCCCCCCGGGCGCGTCTTCCCGTGATCAATCACCCCCACCTCTGTGAGAGACCCAAAACCCCCCAAATTCACCCCAAAATCACCCGCCCCCCCCCAAACCCTCCCCGACCCCCCCCCAGGCCCCAAATCCCCCCCAAACTGCCCCAAATCCCCCCCAAATC